>NW_026113664.1:0-10856 GCF_024323335.1 Lathyrus oleraceus
AATTGAAACAAAACCTTTTTTCAATATGATCTCCTCGACTCAACCCAATATGTATACTAAAATCAAAGTGATTCTTACGTCAAGCATTGGATTTCATGTCTCAATTAAGAGGAGTCATGGAAAGAACAGGCTCAAAATCTCTATCAATTCCTTTTTCAAATCCTGCGGCAGCTGCGCGAGCTCTTCCCGCGTGCCATAAATGACCTACGAATAGGAAGAATCCTAGAACAAAATGAGAAGTAGCTAACCAACTTCTAGGAGAGACATAATTGACTGCATTAATCTCTGTAGCTACGCCACCCACGGAATTTAAAGAACCTAAAGGAGCATGAGTCATATATTCCGCGAAACGACGTTCTTGCCAAGGCTGTATATCTTTTTTCAGTCTACTCAAGTCCAAACCATTAGGACCTCTTAGAGGTTCTAACCAGGGAGCACGCAGATCCCAAAAACGCATAGTTTCTCCTCCAAAAATGACTTCTCCGGTCGGAGAACGCATTAGATATTTACCTAAACCGGTAGGCCCTTGAGCGGAGCCTACATTAGCTCCAAGACGTTGGTCTCTAACTAGAAAAGTAAATGCTTGAGCTTGAGAAGCTTCCGGTCCAGTGGGACCATAAAACTCACTAGGATAAGCAGTATTATTAAACCAGACAAAGCAACAAGCTATAAAACCAAAAACGGCTAAAGCACCTAAACTATAAGATAAGTAAGCTTCTCCAGACCATACTAGTGCACGCCGAGCCCATGCAAAGGGTTTGGTTAAGATATGCCAGATTCCACCAAGTATACAAATGGAACCCAACCATACATGTCCCCCAATTATATCTTCCAAATCGTCCACACTAACAATCCAACCTTCTCCCCCAAAAGGGGATTTTAGTAAATAACCAAATAGAATGCTTGGACTAAGGGTGAAGTTGGTAATTTTTCTTACATCTCCCCCTCCTGGAGCCCAGGTATCATATATACCTCCAAAATAAAAAGCCTTAAATACTAGAAGAAAAAGACCCTATACCTAACAAAATTAAGTGAATACCTAAAATAGTAGTCATTTTATTTCTATCTTTCCATACATAACCAAAGAATGGAAAAGATTCTTCAAGAGTCTCAGGTCCCAGAAGTGCATGATAAATACCGCCAAAGCCCAATACTGCAGAGGAAATTAAGTGAAGTACTCCAGACACAAAGTATGGAAAGGTGTCGATAACTTCCCCTCCAGGACCTACCCCCCAACCTAGAGTTGCTAGATGGGGAAGTAAAATTAAGCCTTGTTCATACATGGGCTTCTCGGGTACGAAATGAGCAACTTCAAATAGGTTCATTGCTCCGGCCCAGAATACTATTAATCCGGCATGGGCTACATGGGCCCCCAGTAGTTTACCGGATAAATTGATAAGTCGGGCATTCCCGGCCCACCAAGCAAAACCAGTAGTTTCTTGGTCACGACCAGTTTAAGCTAAAGTTCCATTAAAGAGCGTTTCCACGTGGTAGAACCTCCTCAGGGAATATAAGGTTTTCATGAGGCTGATCTTGAGTCGCCATCCACGCACGAATACCTTCGTTTAAGAGAATATTTTTGGTGTAGAAAGTCTCAAATTCAGGATCTTCCGCTGCGCGGATTTCTTGAGAAACAAAGTCATAGGCACGTAGGTTCAGGGCCAGACCGACTACTCCAAGAGCACTCATCCATAAACCAGTTACTGGTACAAATAACATAAAGAAATGTAACCAACGTTTATTGGAAAAAGCAACCCAAAGATTTGGGACCAAAAGCGGTTAGCAGTAACCATTGAATAAGTTTCTTCTGCTTGGGTTGGGTTAAAAGCCCGGAATGTATTTGCGCCATCACCATCTTCAAATAAGGTATTTTCTACGGTAGCGCCATGAATAGCGCATAGTAGGGCAGCGCCCAATACACCAGCAACTCCCATCATATGAAATGGGTTTAATGTCCAATTATGAAACCCTTGGAAAAAGAGAATGAATCGAAATATAGCTGCTACACCAAAACTAGGCGCAAAGAACCAACCAGACTGGCCCAGTGGATAAATAAGGAATACAGAAACAAAAACAGCAATTGGACCGGAGAATGCGATTGCATTATAAGGCCGCAATTGAACAGATCGAGCAAGTTCAAATTGACGTAACATAAAACCTATTAATCCGAAAGCACCGTGAAGAGCAACAAAAGTCCACAGACCACCTAATTGACACCAACGGGTCAAATCTCCCTGTGCTTCAGGACCCCATAGTAACAACAAAGAGTGTGCTAAACTATTAGCAGGAGTAGAGACTGCTGCAGTTAAGAAGTTACAACCTTCCAAATAGGAACTTGCCAATCCATGAGTATACCATGAAGTTACAAAGGTGGTACCTGTGAACCAACCCCCCACGGCAAAATAGGCGCAAGGAAAGAGCAATAGACCGGACCAACCCACAAAAACAAAACGGTCCCTCCGTAACCAGTCATCCATAATATCAAATAAATCATTTTGATCTTTGGTAAATTTACCAAGAGCTATAGTCATAGTAATCCTCCTATTCAACTACTTCAAACCATTTCCGAACACCTCCTAGCATTTTCAGGGATGGAACCTTCGAGGCTTTTTTCATTTTATATATGATATGATTTCTCGTAGACTCTCCCTTGTTTTCGACTGGGTTTCGAATAGAAAAATTATTTTTTTGTCGATTGATATCTAATCTAGGTCAAATCCATTAACTTAATTGGCTTATTCCTTTCTATTCTAAAAAAATTCCCTAAGTCATGACTCGAAAAGTGTCTTATGACTCATAAATCCTATAAATAGATTTTTTAAAGAACTATTCCATAAACAAATGATCGATCGCTTTTATTACTCTCGTTACTAGCAGATCCCCAGACATACTACTCTGCTTTTATCAAATAAGATTATTCTTGAATCTTGTTCGTGAAATCAAAAAAAATCGTTTTCTATATTATTCGAATTTGTATGGTTCGAATTTGTATGTCTAGAAAACTACTAGAGGATCCTATATTTTACTTTCTATTTTACATTGATTTCTTTTATTGTCTTCTTTGTTCTATTTTTATTTCATTCAGATTAATCAAATTCCGACGTATACCCTTTCGTGCGGATCGAGGTAAGAAATTGGAATATTTTTCTCTATGTGCAAGTTTCGTCCATTAATTGCCTTCAAAATCTCGTATGCCTCGTATGCATAGATATGAAAACCAAATTTGGATACTCGAAGTCATGATTTGATGGATTTTTCGATTATTTTTATAGACATATCTTCAAGAAATAATAGAAATCAATTTGGATCTTTTCTTGTATTCGGAAAAAAGATATTTTGAAGTCAAATGACTTGTCTGTTGGAACTTAGAATAAGCCTTCCACTGGAGGAGAGGAGAGGAGTAGCAATTGATTCCTAGGAACAATAAGATTTTATCCGAAATATCAACAGATTCTTGCAGAGTTAGAACCAAAAAGGTATTAAAAAGAAAAAAAGATCCACTGTTCGAATTTCATTTCTATCCAATTTGAATATCAGAATAGTGGATATAGTTATGATTCAATAGGTTAGGTCCACTTACTTTTTTTAGAATCTCTCCCTTTATTTGATTGGAATAATCGAAAATAGGAGTATCTGACAATTCAAGGAAATATCACATTCTAAAAAAAGAAATAATATATATAGAAAAGAATGCCATTTCCCTTTCTAACTAGAATGAGTTTACTCTATTCGAATGATAACAATAACTTAATAGAGTTTCAATTCTAAATTCGATTTTTTAATGAAATTCAACTATTCCTTCGTTTTTTTTATTTTATTACAAACAGAAACTTCTTACAAATATCAAGAATATTTGTATATGTTCCTTCAAATAGGAATACTACTGTTATCATTTTTTGATAAAAAAAAGCCCTTTATCGGATTTGAACCGACGACTTACGCCTTACCATGGCGTTACTCTACCACTGAGTTAAAGGGCGCCGTTTGAGTCAATTCCCGAATACAGAATAAGCCAATATGAATATGAGTTTAGTACATCTATTTGTTACTGCATATACTTATTATATATATACGAAATATATATATAAATCAGATTTATATATATGTACATAGATCTATTTTTTGTACCAACTCATTAATGAACAAAAAATTGGATTGACGAGTATAGTGAAAAAAGAATTTATTCATATTGGATTTGATAAATATCACTGGAATTCAATTTTTCAAAACCGATTCGAATTGAAGTCATCTTCATCATAACACGAAATTAATTTCATTGATACATGTACCCCTAATTCAAATATTTCTGAATCTTTGATAAATGGATTCTATCCTGTCCCTCAACTGAATTCTTATTGATCTTCATCCTTTTTTACTCAATTTCCAGATTCATTCTCGTTTTTTTATTTCCCGACTTAGTGTGAAATAGAAATATACCTAATTCAATCTTCTTAACACTGAATGAAAGTGAAAGAAATAAGGTGTTAATGCCCCCCTGTTCCAGCAAATCAATCATTTCCAGAAAGGATTCTATGTTTATTTTGGTTTGTTTCGCATTACTTCGTTTTATTTGTATTTTGTTGAATTATAGATTGGTGATTGGAATGAACAATTTCGAAATCGAAAGGATTAATCAAAAAATTGTAAGGAATTCTGAAAGATGAGAAGATCCTTCTGATCGAATCATTATATTGACAATTTCAAAAAACTGTTCATACTATGAACATAGTAGAATGGAGGTCGGGGAAGGATGCCCCCATCGTCTAGCGGTTTAGGACATCTCTCTTTCAAGGAGGCAACGGGGATTCGACTTCCCCTGGGGGTAGGGTACTACGAAAGGAAATGGATCAGGGATTATCAATAAAGACTAAATTGGATTCTTCCTGGGTCGATGCCCGAGCGGTTAATGGGGACGGACTGTAAATTCGTTGGCAATATGTCTACGCTGGTTCAAATCCAGCTCGGCCCAAAAATATTTCTGGATCCACCATGAAATGATAGAACCCCATTGGTGTTCTCTTAAAATCACCAATGGGTTCGGATACAGAAGATTAGAATCTCGAGTCCTATGTCTTTTTTCCATATTACTTACATATTTTTCCACAAATTCTGATTTTCCAAAATTCCTATCGGGATCTGTAAGTTTAAAGTCTAAGGAAAGGGTTAAAGTTAAAAAACAAAAAAGACTCTTTTTTGTTTTGTTTCCTTGATTCATTTCTTGATTCATTTATTTTTAAATAAAGTTGGCAATAACGAACGGATTGCGATGCGAGTCATCCGTGTCGATAAAGTGCAGACCATCAAAATAGGAATATATATAGAAGTGAGCCTCTTTTACAGGGGTTCGAATCTCAAATAGAAAAACAAAGAGTTTGGATGCAATTGTAAGAATGTATGTATACTATACGACTTTTGTGGGTGTAGTCAATTGGTCAGCACCGCCCTGTCAAGCGAAAGCTGCGGCTTCGAGTCCCTCAATGCAACAAAGCTTACAAAGATTGGTTTAATAGTCTCTTAAACATCATATATGGATCCCCATGATCTTCACATGTTATTTTGATCCCGAAATCATCAAGAGTTTGAAAGCTGTTTCCTTGGAAACCCTAATTCATCCGGGTATTTGTGTGACTTCTCCTTAAGTTTCTCCACCCATTGGTCAAATATCTTAAGGGATACTTCACATTACATCATCTTAGGCATATTGACCCTAAATGAGTCCCAAAAGTAAGAAAATATCAAGCGCAAGTTGGTTCATGGTGGTTGACCAGAGGAAGTCAACTGGTCAAAACTGGGGTTCTTACACCCTATCGCCTACACATTTTATCATATGAAAATGATTCCAAGAGAAACGTTACTCTAAATGACATTCCAAACAAATTTCATATTGAGTTCAAGAGTAATTTTGCTGGAAAGTCATTTTTATATGGTGAAAGATTATAGGTCATTTTGTCTAAACCCTAGTTTGAAGGTCAAACTTCCCAAGTACATAACTTGCTCAATTTTTATAAGCTGAAAGCCATTCAAGTTGCATGATCAAATTCAAGATGTCTACTTCAACTTTTATGTTTGGAGAAGTTCAAATTCAACTTGCAAATGCATGTTCCAAGAGTAAACATATAGGTCATTTTGGCCAATACCATTGAACAAGTGATTTTTCCTCAACTTCTAAATTGCATAACTCCTTCATCCCAAATCCAAATGAGGTTAAATTTGTTACCAAATTTAAGGTATTATAAAGAGCTACAACTTTGATTAAGGAACGTTTCTCATTTGAAGCCCTTAGAAACGTTATTCAAGGTGGAAGAAGTGAACATATGGCTTGGTACTTAGAATTTTTTTTTATGTTTGATTTTTTAAACTTCCACCTTAAAATTAATCAGATCCAAGATTCAAATGAAAAAGTGTTCAACATGAAATTTTTTCCTATTGATCTAACTTTCCAAAAAGTCAAGAATCATCTCATTTGGACAAAGTATGAGTGACTTGCACATGGTTTAAAGTTGAAGACCTTTGGATAATATCAAGTTCCACTTTTCATACACGAATGCATGGCTTGACACCATAATTTCAGCATGGCTTACACTCAACTTTGGACCTTGGTGCATCACTTGATGGCCTATCACACGCCCATGCAAGCATGCAAGAGAGATTTTCAAGTTTTTCCAAAAATGGAAGTGTGCAATTATCAATCCTATTGGCTATAAATAGAAGCTCTCTTGCTCAGAAATAATAGGGACCTCATGCGCAAGCTTTGATTCAGCAACCCTAAACTCCTACCATTAAAGGATAAGCTTGAAGATTTTCTTTGAAAATCGAGTTTGAATCTCCACTGTTTTTCAGATTGAAACTCCAAGAGTCCATCCCTTTCCTTGATTCATTTCTACTCCATCAAGCATCTGAAGAAAGGCCAAGCATAATTGAGAGCAAGATCATGCTAATCTGAAGCTCCATTGAAGGTGATTTCCAAATTTTTCCACTCTTCGATTCTCTCTTATATCTCCAATATTCTTGTTGATTTTTGGTTTCCTGAAGTCCTACCAATGTAGGCAACAAGATTGAGTTTCTTAGAGGTCAAATCGAAGCAACTCAGATCATGATCCTCAAAATTCAACTCCCTGTATCTTCCTATATACTTGGAGTTAGACAAAACTGATGTCAGATTCGAGCTCCTGGGCATTTTTTCTTTAAATCCATGTCTTACTTTTTCATTTTGGTGATGGTGAAGGTGGACCAGTCTGATGAGGTCCACCGGAGAAGAAGACCGGAGCTCTGACTCCGGTGATGCGTTGACAAGTCTTTGAACCACATGATCCATTCAAATGTTTTAATCTTGAGCGTTGGTTGTGATTACCACATGTGCTGCACAGTTGACTAGTGACCACATGGGACGCGCTTGGGACCATCTGATATGCCACCTCCATTAATGAGGGAGATCAAATGGTCCACATATTTTTCATATTTTGAATTTCATTTTAATTGCTTTATTTCATTAATTCATATTAATTTTAATATTGATCAAAAAATATGGGACTTTCACCAAAAAATTCAAATATTTTTCTCTTTCATTTTTTGAAACTAAAATTATCTTTTGGATCAATATTAATATTTTTCATGATTTAATTGTTTTGTGCATATTTTTAATTGTTTTAAAAATACTTTGACTTTCCAAAAATAATGAATTTTTTTTCTCCAAGGTCCTTTGACCTTGTTTGACCTATGGTAGATTCTTGGCCATTCATTTGGTGTTTTGAAGAGGTTTTAGGTTTTTGATCAAACATAATTAAATTTAATTTAATGCATTTTAATTGAATTAATTATTTATTGTGAATAAATTGTGTTGAGCTATTTTATGACTTTTGAAGTTTGACTATTGTGTTTGGGCCTTGGTCAAGGTTGATTTGACTTTGTTGGATTAAAATTATTGGATTTAAGGGATTGATGAAATATAAATTTCATCTCCCAAAATGAATGAATGATTTTAATTTGATAAAAATTCCTTTCATGACTAATTTGAGTTTGTCTCATTTCCCCTCCCTCTTCATCTTCAATCCCATTCTATCCCATCAATTCCATTGACCAATGATATCTCTACATCCTAAGGCTAATTGGTTCATAAACCAATACAAAGTATGGATGAGATTAGGTCCATCCTTTTGCCATTTTATTTTTAAGTGTGGTATGTTTTAGAGTATGGTTCATTATACCATATCTCTAACATGCATTACACACTAAAATTCTATTGCCCGACCTGAAGTTGATGATAGTTGTCTACATAAGTCCAATTACAATTGCTTAACATAACGCTAAATTTTGACCCCAAAGTATAACATTCTAGTAAGTGAGATTGTAAGTCTCCCCCCTTCATGGTATTATGCGGAAACTTGGCCTTTTTCCTTCCTTTGGAAGATGTCTTGGTTCAAGGATCCAGCTTGTGAAGAGGGTTGAGTGTTCTCCAAAGATGACTTAAACAATTGAAAAGCAAAAAACAATACTAACATCTAATCAACTACCTTTGACTAACTTTTAATTTAAGTCATTTACCTTATGCACTTTAAATTCAATCCCTTTTTATCATTTTCCATTATTCATATAATTTAACTTGTTTATTTTATGCCATTTTACTTTGCTCACTTGAGCCATGTATTGTGAATATATTGTGATTATATATACTTGTTTGTGTTTGTTTGTGTTTGTGGTCTAAGGACATTAATGTACATAATAAACAACAAAAACTCTTAAAAAATGTTTTGTGGACTGTTGGATTTGATCTGAGACTTGGACTTAGAATTAGGAAACACTCCCTATGCAAAAGGACTTAGCCAATGCCAACTTTCTAAAGCCAAGTCATTGTGAATTGAACTTTCATCTGATGCAAGTATTGAGATCCCTCTGAGCTCATCTGCTACATGGTCTTGATGCAATTGTTAATTTGAACCTGTGTCTAATGCCTATTTCTGAGCCATTCAAGGAGTATGTCATCTGATGCATGGGAGATCATGAAGAAGACTCTGGAGTTTCTAACTTGGATGTGGCTATCTTTATTTCAAGCCTTGCTCTTCATCTTGCTACTTGTGTACTGATATTCTTGATTTCAAAGTCCAAGGAAAAGTGGATTTTATATGATATTCTTGTCTATTGGATGCATCCCATTGGTCAGATCTTTTCAACTCTTAACTTTTAAATTTTTGCTTAGGATTAGTCTCTTCATCTCCCCCCACTTCTTAAATTTCAAATCTCTCCCCTCTTTCAAAACCTTATTTGCTTGTGATTTTTAAACTTAGACTTTATTGAAAAATTAGAAACTCTGGCCTTATGCCATGCATTTTTGAACTCTTTTTCTTAATCACTTGTAAAGTGAACTTAACCATATTTGACTTAAAATTTCAAAAGACAAAAAGAACTAACGCCCATTCAAACTCTTTTAGTCCTTTTGCGCCTCTTTTAAACTTAATTTTTTGTTAAAAGCAATTCACTCACTTTGAAATTGATACCACGAACTAAGAGGTTTTTGATCCCTCATTTTATGTTTGGTACATAGGCACAAGTCTGAAGGTCTCTGTCAAAACAAAAATATAATCAATAAATTATTTCTCATCCCCTCACTCTATTTATTGCAAACATCTTTTATACCAAAAACACATACACACATAAAAAGGGATCCCTAGGAGTACCTAGGACTCTTTGGGTGCTAACATCTTCCCTTTGTGTAACCAACCCCCTTACCTGTGATCTCTGGCATTTTAAAACTTATTATCTTTGGTTTTTGTTCGTACTTTTCCTTTTCCTTTGGAAACAATAAAAGCACGGCGACTCTGGTTTTACTAACGTTAAGTTTATCCATAGCTAATGGTCATGATTTTACCGCTACAATAAGTACTTAAACATTGAGGAATGAGAAATGTCAAAGTCAGAGTGAAGAATGGAATAATTATTCTGATCAAGGATGTTTGGTATGTTCCTGGCATGAAGAGAAATCTGATGAGTGTATGGAAGCTAATTGAGAAAGGTTTCTCAGTTACTATGAAGGACAATCTCTTGAAGTTGTATGGTTATGATCAGAAGGTGGTTTTGCACTATGAATAGGAAGCATTAGAACATTCAAAGTGAATGTAGAAACAGCTGAAACTAAATGCCTTAGTGTAGAAGGTGTTGAAGGAGACAGTGAGATACGTCAGACGAGATTAGGGCATCTGGACTTTAAAAGCTATGGAATCTGAGTTCTAAAACGCTAGTACATGTCATTACTAAAATGTGAGGCCTAAGAAGTCCATGTGAGATATGCATGAAAAGGCAAGCAATCTAGATTTCCATTTTCATCAAAAGTGGCTCTCCAAGAGAAAAAACATGGTTTATGAGTGGTGCATTATGATGTATGTGAACCATTTGAATCACTAGGAGGAAAACAATTACTTTGTCTCATTTGTGGATAAGTTCACAAGAATGACATGGGTAACACTCATCAAGTTTAACCATAAGGTGTTTGCTGAGTTTCAGAAGTTCAAGGTGAAGGCTAAAAAACAGAGTGGTCAGAAGTTGAAAGTTATCAGAACTGATGGAGAGAGGTGAGTCAAATTTAGAGAGTTCAAGAAGTACGCTGAGGATACATAATTGAGATGAGGATTATATTGCTTCTACACTCTTCAACACAGTGGTCCTGCTGAAAGAGAAAGAGAAACTTTACTTGATATGACTAGGGCATGCTGAAATGAAAGAATATTTGCCTCATATTTATGGCGTTGTAGTTGTTGCTACTTTAACATATGTACTCCATATGTGTCCCAAAATAAGTTGAAGGGAGTGGTTCCTATTCAAAAGTGGATTGGAAGCAAGAAAAGTGTAAGCCATCTGAAGGTGTT
>NW_026113665.1:0-10849 GCF_024323335.1 Lathyrus oleraceus
ACGCCATACGTAAATTATGCAATGAACTCCATGCATGCGGTACCGACTATCGTGTGAACATATAGTTGCAAACCTCACCGATCAAATCCAGATACGGCTACCAAGCTCACTAGTCCCACTCATTTGAGACCTAGTGACTCACTCACTAATTCCTCACCATGGGAATTAGCTACCACCCCCAAGGGCTATGCTATGCACGCTAATCACCTAGCATGCAAACATCAACAACAGTCCATAATGACTAACTCACTAATTCCCTCACCATGGGAATTAGCTACCGCCATAAAGGCCACAATATGCATGCTAAATCACCTAGCAATGCAAAATCATCAACATAATCCACAATGGAACATATGCTCACACTCTAAGCCTAAAAGTCCATTAACAATTGCATACATACAATATAAGTTCACACCATTATGCATACCATCATACATCATCAACACATGTATCAAAGCATCATATCATGTCAATTAATTAATCACAGTATTAGCACACTCTACTAATACCTATACTGCTCAAACAGCGGGAATTAATCCCTATTACATCATACGCAATATAGGCCAAACACCAATTATGCACACATTGTTCAAATATTAATTTTTTCACCTTTCCAACAGTGTTAACCGGTTAACGCCCTGGGTTAACTGGTTAACGCAGTACAGAACACGCTTCCTGGCCAATTTTAACAGTGTTAACTACTGGTTCACACCCTGGGTTAACCGGTTAACGCAGACAGAACAGCAATTTCTCAGAAAACACAACAGTGTTAACCGGTTAACACCCTGGGTTAACCGGTTAACGCAGACAAAACAGCAATACTTCACAATTCATAACGGTGTTACCGTTTAACACCCTTGGTTAACCGGTTAACGCAAGAAAGAAAGCTGTTCCTGCGCTAACACAAAGCAGAATGCAGAATTCTCCGCATTTTCCGCCGTTGGAGGACTTCCGGACCTCCGATTCCAATTCCGTAAAAAGCTATACGTTCGAAAAATCACAACACACTCAAATACAAATTCAATTACAGCTTTAACACAACTTATCCAACACAATTCTTCATCATTCAACAATCCCAATTAGGGTCAAATCAACGGTTTATCACTACCCATTACATGTTAACCCATAATACCCATTAAACGACGATAAACCCCCCTTACCTGAGTTAATCCGGCGAATCTTTGAGCTTCAAGCTTTTCTCTTCTCCAACCTTCTTCCTCTTTGCCCTCTCTCCATTTTTCAGCCGCTTCTCTGTTTTTCACGTAAAAACCCTTTCTTTACCAAATGGACTCTTTTTCTTATTTCCAACTTATATATATTTTCCAATAATTATTATTCCAATAATAATAATAATAATAATAATCCAATAATTCCAAATATTTAATTAAATTAATAAATATAATATTAACTTAAATTAAATAATTATCTTATTTTTATCGGGGTGTTACAATACTCGTCCGTGCTAATCATTTATTTGTCAATAATCGTCAGTATTGATTTTCAACACTCGTCCGTATTAATCATTTCTTTGTCAATACTCGTCCGTATTGATTTTCAAAACTCGTTCGTGTTAATCATTTCTATGTTAATACTCGTCCATATTGATTTTCAACACTCGTCCGTGCCAATCATTCCTTTGCAATACTTGTCCGCATTGATTTTCAACACTCGTCCGTGTTAATCATTTCTTTGTCAATACTCGTCCGTATTGATTTTCCACACTCGTCCGTGCTAATCATTTCTTTGTCATAATCGTCAGTATTGATTTTCAACACTCGTCTGTATTAATCATTTCTTTGTCAATACTCGTCCGTATTGATTTCCAAACTCGTTCGTGTTAATCATTTCTATGTTAATACTCGTCCATATTGATTTTCAACACTCGTCCGTGTTAATCATTTCTTTGTCAATAATCCTCCGTATTGATTTTCAACACTCGTCCGTGTTAATCATTTCTTTGTCAATACTCGTCCGTATTGATTTTCAATACTCGTCCGTGTTAATCATCCTTTGTCAATACTCGTCCGTATTGACTTTCAACACTCGTCCGTGTTAATCATTTCTTTCTCAATAATCGTCCGTATTGATTTTCAACACTCGTCCGTGTTAATCATTTCTTTGTCAATACTCGTCCGTATTGATTTTCAACACTCGTCCGTGTTAATCGTTTCTTTGTCAATACTCGTCCGTATTGATTTTCAACACTCGTCCATGCTAACCATTTCTTTATCAATACTCATTCGTATTGATTTTCAACACTCGTCTGTGTTATCATTTCTTTGTCACACTCGTCCGTATTAATTATCAACACTCGTCCGTGTTAATCATTCCTTTGTCAATACTCGTTCGTATTGATTTTCAACATTCGTCCGTGTTAATCATTTCTTTGACAATACTCGTCCGTATTGATTTTCAACACTCGTCCGTGTTAATCATTTCTTTGTCAATACTCGTCCGTATTGATTTTCAACACTCGTCCGTGTTAATCATTTCTTTGTCAATACTCGTCCGTATTGATTTTCAACACTCGTCCGTGTTAATCATTTCTTTGTCAATACTCGTCTGTATGGATTTACAAAACTCGTTCGTGTTAATCATTTCTTTGTTAATACTCATCCATATTGATTTTCAACACTTGTCCGTGTTAGTCATTTCTTTGTCAATACTCGTCCGTATTGATTTTCAACACTCGTCCGTGTTAATCATTCCTTTGTCAATACTCGTCCGCATTGATTTTCAACACTCATCTGTGTTAATCATTTCTTTGTCAATACTCGTCCGTGCTAATCATTTCTTTCTCAATCATCATCAATATTGATTTTCGACACTCGTTCGTATTAATCATTTCTTTGTCAATACTCGTCCGTATTGATTTTCAAAACTCGTTCGTGTTAATCATTTCTATGTTAATACTCGTCCATATTGAATTTCAACACTCGTCCGTGCTAATCATTCCTTTGTCAATACTCGTCCGCATTGATTTTCAACACTCGTCCGTGTTAATCATTTCTTTGTCAATACTCGTCCGTATTGATTTTCAACACTCGTTTGTGCTAATCATTTCTTTGTCAATGATCGTCAGTATTGATTTTCCACACTCGTCCGTATTAATCATTTCTTTGTCAATACTCGTCCGTATTGATTTTCAAAACTCGTTCGTGTTAATCATTTCTATGTTAATACTCGTCCATATTGATTTTCAACACTCGTCCGTGTTAATCATTTCTTTGTCAATAATCGTCTGTATTGATTTTCAACACTCGTCCGTGTTAATCATTTCATTGTCAATACTCGTCCGTATTGATTTTCAATACTCGTCCGTGTTAATCATTCCTTTGTCAATACTCGTCCCTATTGATTTTCAACACTCGTCTGTGTTAATCATTTTTTTCTCAATAATCGTCCGTATTGATTTACAAAACTCGTTCGTGTTAATCATTTCTTTGTTAATACTCGTCCATATTGATTTTCAACACTTGTCCGTGTTAATCATTTCTTTGTCAATACTCGTCCGTATTGATTTTCAACACTCGTCCGTGTTAATCATTCCTTTGTCAATACTCGTCCGCATTGATTTTCAACACTCATCTGTGTTAATCATTTCTTTGTCAATACTCGTCCGTGCTAATCATTTCTTTCTCAATCATCATCAATATTGATTTTCGACACTCGTCCGTATTAATCATTTCTTTGTCAATACTCGTCCGTATTGATTTTCAAAACTCGTTCGTGTTAATCATTTCTATGTTAATACTCGTCCATATTGAATTTCAACACTCGTCCGTGCTAATCATTCCTTTGTCAATACTCGTCCGCATTGATTTTCAACACTCGTCCGTGTTAATCATTTCTTTGTCAATACTCGTCCGTATTGATTTTCAACACTCGTTCGTGCTAATCATTTCTTTGTCAATGATCGTCAGTATTGATTTTCCACACTCGTCCGTATTAATCATTTCTTTGTCAATACTCGTCCGTATTGATTTTCAAAACTCGTTCGTGTTAATCATTTCTATGTTAATACTCGTCCATATTGATTTTCAACACTCGTCCGTGTTAATTATTTCTTTGTCAATAATCGTCTGTATTGATTTTCAACACTCGTCCGTGTTAATCATTTCTTTGTCAATACTCGTCCGTATTGATTTTCAATACTCGTCCGTGTTAATCATTCATTTGTCAATACTCGTCCCTATTGATTTTCAACACTCGTCTGTGTTAATCATTTTTTTCTCAATAATCGTCCGTATTGATTTTCAACACTCGTCCGTGTTAATCATTTCTTTGTCAATACTCGTCTGTATTGATTTTCAACACTCGTCCGTGTTAATCGTTTCTTTTTCAATACTCGTCCATATTGATTTTAAACACTCGTCCATGTTAACCATTTCTTTATCAATACTCATTCGTATTGATTTCAACACTCGTTTGTGTTTATCATTTCTTTGTCAATACTCGTCCGTATTAATTTTCAACACTCGTCCGTGTTAATCATTCCTTTGTCAATACTCGTTCGTATTGATTTTCAACATTCGTCTGTGTTAATCATTTCTTTGTCAATACTCGTCCGTGCTAATCATTTCTTTCTCAATCATCGTCAGTATTGATTTTCGACACTCGTCCGTATTAATCATTTCTTTGTCAATACTCGTCCGTATTGATTTTCAAAACTCGTTCGTGTTAATCATTTCTATGTTAATACTCGTCCATATTGAATTTCAACACTCGTCCGTGCTAATCATTCCTTTGTCAATACTCGTCCGCCTTGATTTTCAACACTCGTCCGTGTTAATCATTTCTTTGTCAATACTCGTCCGTATTGATTTTCAACACTCGTCCGTGCTAATCATTTCTTTGTCAATAATCGTCAGTATTGATTTTCAACACTCGTCCGTATTAATCATTTCTTTGTCAATACTCGTCCGTATTGATTTTCAAAACTCGTTCGTGTTAATCATTTCTATGTTAATACTCGTCCATATTGATTTTCACACTCGTCCGTGTTAATCATTTCTTTGTCAATAATCGTCCGTATTGATTTTCAACACTCGTCCGTGTTAATCATTTCTTTGTCAATACTCGTCCGTATTGATTTTCAATACTCGTCCGTGTTAATCATTCCTTTGTCAATACTCGTCCCTATTGATTTTCAACACTCGTCTGTGTTAATCATTTCTTTCTCAATAATCGTCCGTATTGATTTTCAACACTCGTCCGTGTTAATCGTTTCTTTGTCAATACTCGTCCATATTGATTTTAAACACTCGTCCATGTTAACCATTTCTTTATCATACTCATTCGTATTGATTTTCAACACTCGTCTGTGTTTATCATTTCTTTGTCAATACTCGTCCGTATTAATTTTCAACACTCGTCTGTGTTAATCATTCCTTTGTCAATACTCGTTCGTATTGATTTTCAACATTCGTCTGTGTTAATCATTTCTTTGTCAATACTCGTCCGTGCTAATCATTTCTTTCTCAATCATCGTCAGTATTGATTTTCGACACTCGTCTGTATTAATCATTTCTTTGTCAATACTCGTCCGTATTGATTTTCAAACTCGTTCGTGTTAATCATTTCTATGTTAATACTCGTCCATATGAATTTCAACACTCGTCCGTGCTAATCATTCCTTTGTCAATACTCGTCCGCATTGATTTTCAACACTCGTCCGTGTTAATCATTTCTTTGTCAATACTCGTCCGTATTGATTTTCAACACTCGTCCGTGCTAATCATTTCTTTGTCAATAATCGTCAGTATTGATTTTCAACACTCGTCCGTATTAATCATTTCTTTGTCAATACTCGTCCGTATTGATTTTCAAAACTCGTTCGTGTTAATCATTTCTATGTTAATACTCGTCCATATTGATTTTCAACACTCGTCCGTGTTAATCATTTCTTTGTCAATAATCCGTCCGTATTGATTTTCAACACTCGTCTGTGTTAATCATTTCTTTGTCAATACTCGTCTGTATGGATTTACAAAACTTGTCCGTGTTAATCATTTCTTTGTCAATACTCGTCCGTATTGATTTTCAACACTCGTCCGTGTTAATCGTTTCTTTGTCAATACTCGTCCGTATTGATTTTCAACACTCGTCCATGCTAACCATTTCTTTATCAATACACATTCGTATTGATTTTCAACACTCGTCTGTGTTTATCATTTCTTTGTCAATACTCGTCCGTATTAATTACCAACACTCGTCCGTGTTAATCATTCCTTTGTCAATACTCGTTCGTATTGATTTTCAACATTCGTCCGTGTTAATCATTTCTTTGTCAATACTCGTCCGTATTGATTTTCAACACTCGTCCGTGTTAATCATTTCTTTGTCAATACTCGTCCGTATTGATTTTCAACACTCGTCCGTGTTAATCATTTCTTTGTCAATACTCGTCCGTATTGATTTTCAACACTCGTCCGTGTTAATCATTTCTTTGTCAATACTCGTCTGTATGGATTTACAAAACTCGTTCGTGTTAATCATTTCTTTGTTAATACTCGTCCATATTGATTTTCAACACTTGTCCGTGTTAATCATTTCTTTGTCAATACTCGTCCGTATTGATTTTCAACACTCGTCCGTGTTAATCATTCCTTTGTCAATACTCGTCCGCATTGATTTTCAACACTCATCTGTGTTAATCATTTCTTTGTCAATACTCGTCCGTGCTAATCATTTCTTTCTCAATCATCATCAATATTGATTTTCGACACTCGTCCGTATTAATCATTTCTTTGTCAATACTCGTCCGTATTGATTTTCAAACTCGTTCGTGTTAATCATTTCTATGTTAATACTCGTCCATATTGATTTTCAACACTCGTCCGTGTTAATTATTTCTTTGTCAATAATCGTCTGTATTGATTTTCAACACTCGTCCGTGTTAATCATTTCTTTGTCAATACTCGTCCGTATTGATTTTCAATACTCGTCCGTGTTAATCATTCATTGTCAATACTCGTCCCTATTGATTTTCAACACTCGTCTGTGTTAATCATTTTTTCTCATAATCGTCCGTATTGATTTTCAACACTCGTCCGTGTTAATCATTTCTTGTCAATACTCGTCTGTATTGATTTTCAACACTCGTCCGTGTTAATCGTTTCTTTTTCAATACTCGTCCATATTGATTTTAAACACTCGTCCATGTTAACCATTTCTTTATCAATACTCATTCGTATTGATTTTCAACACTCGTTTGTGTTTATCATTTCTTTGTCAATACGCGTCCGTATTAATTTTCAACACTCGTCCGTGTTAATCATTCCTTTGTCAATACTCGTTCGTATTGATTTTCAACATTCGTCTGTGTTAATCATTTCTTTGTCAATACTCGTCCGTGCTAATCATTTCTTTCTCAATCATCGTCAGTATTGATTTTCGACACTCGTCCGTATTAATCATTTCTTTGTCAATACTCGTCCGTATTGATTTTCAAAACTCGTTCGTGTTAATCATTTCTATGTTAATACTCGTCCATATTGAATTTCAACACTCGTCCGTGCTAATCATTCCTTTGTCAATACTCGTCCGCCTTGATTTTCAACACTCGTCCGTGTTAATCATTTCTTTGTCAATACTCGTCCGTATTGATTTTCAACACTCGTCCGTGCTAATCATTTCTTTGTCAATAATCGTCAGTATTGATTTTCAACACTCGTCCGTATTAATCATTTCTTTGTCAATACTCGTCCGTATTGATTTTCAAAACTCGTTCGTGTTAATCATTTCTATGTTAATACTCGTCCATATTGATTTCAACACTCGTCCGTGTTAATCATTTCTTTGTCAATAATCGTCTGTATTGATTTTCAACACTCGTCCGTGTTAATCATTTCTTTGTCAATACTCGTCCGTATTGATTTTCAATACTCGTCCGTGTTAATCATTCCTTTGTCAATACTCGTCCCTATTGATTTTCAACACACTCGTCTGTGTTAATCATTTCTTTCTCAATAATCGTCCGTATTGATTTTCAACACTCGTCCGTGTTAATCGTTTCTTTGTCAATACTCGTCCATATTGATTTTAAACACTCGTCCATGTTAACCATTTCTTTATCAATACTCATTCGTATTGATTTTCAACACTCGTCTGTGTTTATCATTTCTTTGTCAATACTCGTCCGTATTAATTTTCAACACTCGTCTGTGTTAATCATTCCTTTGTCAATACTCGTTCGTATTGATTTTCAACATTCGTCTGTGTTAATCATTTCTTTGTCAATACTCGTCCGTGCTAATCATTTCTTTCTCAATCATCGTCAGTATTGATTTTCGACACTCGTCTGTATTAATCATTTCTTTGTCAATACTCGTCCGTATTGATTTTCAAAACTCGTTCGTGTTAATCATTTCTATGTTAATACTCGTCCATATTGAATTTTCAACACTCGTCCGTGCTAATCATTCCTTTGTCAATACTCGTCCGCATTGATTTTCAACACTCGTCCGTGTTAATCATTTCTTTGTCAATACTCGTCCGTATTGATTTTCAACACTCGTCCGTGCTAATCATTTCTTTGTCAATAATCGTCAGTATTGATTTTCAACACTCGTCCGTATTAATCATTTCTTTGTCAATACTCGTCCGTATTGATTTTCAAAACTCGTTCGTGTTAATCATTTCTATGTTAATACTCGTCCATATTGATTTTCAACACTCGTCCGTGTTAATCATTTCTTTGTCAATAATCGTCCGTATTGATTTTCAACACTCGTCTGTGTTAATCATTTCTTTGTCAATACTCGTCTGTATGGATTTACAAAACTTGTCCGTGTTAATCATTTCTTTGTCAATACTCGTCCGTATTGATTTTCAACACTCGTCCGTGTTAATCGTTTCTTTGTCAATACTCGTCCGTATTGATTTCAACACTCGTCCATGCTAACCATTTCTTTATCAATACACATTCGTATTGATTTTCAACACTCGTCTGTGTTTATCATTTCTTTGTCAATACTCGTCCGTATTAATTACCAACACTCGTCCGTGTTAATCATTCCTTTGTCAATACTCGTTCGTATTGATTTTCAACATTCGTCCGTGTTAATCATTTCTTTGTCAATACTCGTCCGTATTGATTTTCAACACTCGTCCGTGTTAATCATTTCTTTGTCAATACTCGTCCGTATTGATTTTCAACACTCGTCCGTGTTAATCATTTCTTTGTCAATACTCGTCCGTATTGATTTTCAACACTCGTCCGTGTTAATCATTTCTTTGTCAATACTCGTCTGTATGGATTTACAAAACTCGTTCGTGTTAATCATTTCTTTGTCAATACTCGTCCTATTGATTTTCAACACTTGTCCGTGTTAATCATTTCTTTGTCAATACTCGTCCGTATTGATTTTCAACACTCGTCCGTGTTAATCATTCCTTTGTCAATACTCGTCCGCATTGATTTTCAACACTCATCTGTGTTAATCATTTCTTTGTCAATACTCGTCCGTGCTAATCATTTCTTTCTCATCATCATCAATATTGATTTTCGACACTCGTCCGTATTAATCATTTCTTTGTCAATACTCGTCCGTATTGATTTTCAAAATCGTTCGTGTTAATCATTTCTATGTTAATACTCGTCCATATTGAATTTCAACACTCGTCCGTGCTAATCATTCCTTTGTCAATACTCGTCCGCATTGATTTCAACACTCGTCCGTGTTAATCATTTCTTTGTCATACTCGTCCGTATTGATTTTCAACACTCGTTCGTGCTAATCATTTCTTTGTCAATGATCGTCAGTATTGATTTTCCACACTCGTCCGTATTAATCATTTCTTTGTCAATACTCGTCCGTATTGATTTTCAAAACTCGTTCGTGTTAATCATTTCTATGTTAATACTCGTCCATATTGATTTTTCAACACTCGTCCGTGTTAATCATTTCTTTGTCAATAATCGTCTGTATTGATTTTCAACACTCGTCCGTGTTAATCATTTCTTTGTCAATACTCGTCCGTATTGATTTTCAATACTCGTCCGTGTTAATCATTCATTTGTCAATACTCGTCCCTATTGATTTTCAACACACGTCTGTGTTAATCATTTTTTTCTCTCATAATCGTCCGTATTGATTTTCAACACTCGTCCGTGTTAATCATTTCTTTGTCAATACTCGTCTGTATTGATTTTCAACACTCGTCCGGTTTAATCTTTCTTTTTCATACTCGTCCATATTGATTTTAAACACTCGTCCATGTTAACCATTTCTTTATCAATACTCATTCGTATTGATTTTCACAACACTCGTTTGTGTTTATCATTTCTTTGTCAATACTCGTCCGTATTAATTTTCACACTCGTCCGTGTTAATCATTCCTTTGTCAATACTCGTTCGTATTGATTTTCAACATTCGTCTGTGTTAATCATTTCTTTGTCAATACTCGTCCGTGCTAATCATTTCTTTCCTCAATCATCGTCCAGTATTGATTTTCGACACTCGTCCGTATTAATCATTTCTTTGTCAATACTCGTCCGTATTGATTTTCAAAACTCGTTCGTGTTAATCATTTCTATGTTAATACTCGTCCATATTGAATTCCAACACTCGTCCGTGCTAATCATTCCTTTGTCAATACTCGTCGCCTTGATTTTCACACTCGTCCGTGTTAATCATTTCTTTGTCAATACTCGTCCGTATTGATTTTCACACTCGTCCGTGCTAATCATTTCTTTGTCAATATCGTCAGTATTGATTTTCAACACTCGTCCGTATTAATCATTTCTCTTTGTCATACTCGTCCGTATTGATTTTCAAAACTCGTTCGTGTTAATCATTTCTATGTTAATACTCGTCCATATTGATTTTCAACACTCGTCCGTGT
>NW_026113666.1:0-10744 GCF_024323335.1 Lathyrus oleraceus
GTTCGCTAGAACCCGCTAAGTGCTCGCCTAGCGAACCCTTCGCTACCTCACTCGCCTAGCAAGCTTACTAAAATAACGAAAAAAATCTTGGACTTGAATTGCCTTCATTTTGAGCCCACCAAGCCACAAAAGTCAGAGTATAAATTCTAAAAATTCATTGGAGCAAAACCCTAATTCGTGCAGCCTCCATACACACTAAAAAAACTCACTTGCACAAAATCACCTCTATCAATTCCATCTCACATAAACCCTAACATTGCTTTGCAAACCAACCGTGCATTTCAATTTCAATCAATATCTCCAATTAGGTTTGCCCTATTTCCATTACTTTATGCTTTCAATTTGAAATTTCTGAAGTATGAGACATTATGGGTGAATTTGGGAGAGGGGGTATCATTAGATTTTGCATGTGGGTTTAGATGTGCATGAATATGTAGAACAATGCCTTGAATGTTTAATCACTTAGTGTCTGAAACGGGTACCATAGGATTTAGGGTTTTCTGAAATTGGACTGTTATCAAGGAAGAACCCAGAACCCGTAGGCATTCGCTAGCACCTCGCTAGGTGAACCTGTAGCGAAGCTTCGCTAAGTCTTCTCTAAGCGAAGCAGTAGCGATCATGACAGTAGTTGGTTTTTCTATTGCTCTCTAATCTGTTTTGTGTTTGTTGTGACATGTTTCCTATTGCATTTGTGCACTATTTACCTGATAATTTTTGCTATGATTCTCTTGTTTGGTGCAACTCTTGATTGCACCCCATCTTGTTATTCTAACTTGTTTGTTGAGTTTTTGTGAGGGCTCACATGACTCTTGAAGAGATAGCTTGCTTGGTATTCCACTTTATTTGTGGGATACCATTTGGAGATTTATTCTGATTGCTTTGCTGACTTGCTTTCTTTGATGATGCTAGCTTGAGAGATCTCTGGGTTCTGCTTCTTTAGTTATTGTTACTTCGGATCTTTATCCGTGTGGTAGATCTCTGATCCCTTTACATCTTTCCAGCATTTTACCGCTTTCTTAGCTGGAAGACCTCGATAGGGGGCAATGTTTTGTGTGTTTTACTTTTGTGCCCAAAGACCTCCAAGAGAGGCACCGGTGCTAAAGACCTCCATGAAGAGGCAATTGACGGATAAAAGGGATTAGTAGTCAATCCCCCGTTATTCAGTGTGTCGTTCTTTACGCTCGCACTACGTGTCGATGCTTCAGAATAAAAGCCAAGATTTTTTGTCCGGTCAGTCAGTGGAGAGGGTTCCATCTTTCTGAACCCCCACGCTTTGTCATGAGCTCACCCTGTCCAGGGTTAAGAGCTATGAGGTCTTATCCTCATTACCCTTTTGATCTGCTCACCCTGACGTTCAATGTCAGTGGTTAAGAGCCCATTTGATTGCCTTTCCATGGCTTGTTTGTCGAGGTTGATATGACCCCTCTTGACTAAAGCCCTACCCATGTATGTTTAGCCCCCTTGTTGGTGCGTTTACTTTATGCTGTATGGTTTTGTGTGGTGTGATCGTCTCCCCATAGGATTGCTAGGCTTCGTATAGTCTCTCGTTTGCATGTCAATTAAGGTAGCACGGTTCCTTCGTCTAGGACTTCCTTTTTGCATGAGCATTCCTAAAACACAAACAAACTCTTTGATTTTCTTTTTTTAAGAACACGTTAACTCCTTCTACTACAGGTGAGTAAGTCTCCAAAGATCGAGCATCCGGTAGACTGCATAGTAATGTCGTTCATCTAAAAAACAAAAAACAAACAAAAATAGGTTAGCCGAGCTACGGTGCTCTGATTCTCAGTCCTTCTTGAGATACGTATGCAGCAGGGTAGGGCCTATGCGAGCAATAATTCTTCTTTTCCCTACTTTGATTTTCTCTCTTTCGCATTGCATATAGGACTTTTATACACACGCTTAGCCATAAATAGAAAACGTGGATCCTTGGAGTACCACAGACGTGAAGGGGTGCGATAACCTTCCCTTCACGTAACCGGCCCCCTTACTCAGTTTTCTTTGTTCGAGACTTTGTTTTATCCGTTCCCTCTTGGTTATGCAGTACTACCTTTCCCTCCTCTTGGGATAAAAGTACATAGCTGGCTACTCTACTCTTTTTCCGCGCCACACTCTTTCTCGCGTTTGTACTTGGATTCAGGAAATCCGGGGAGCGACAGCTGGCGACTCTGCTGGGGACTTATTTTCCTTAGTGGGCCTTCCTAGCGTATGTTTGTTATTGTCTATTGTGTGTATTTATTTATTGCTTTACATACTTATCTGCTTGCATTGCATCCTATGTGCGCTTTATTGTTTCATGCATATTGTGCTAGCTGTGTATCTGTTTTGCTGTTGGGTGGGAGTCACAAGAGGTAAAAGGCCCAATACACAGGCTATGAGTGAACTTTAGGACACCTAGGAATAGAGTGATTCATGGCCTAGATTACACCCGTAAGTGGGGCGGGAATGAATCATTTACAGGTACTGATGGTGACTTTTTTGTTGGTGACTGTGTCCTGTTGGTGACTTTGTTTGGTTTAGTGGGTGACCGTTGATTCTGAAGTATGGGTTCTAAGTTGATGACCGTGTTCTATGGTTACCGGTTCCGAATTCATGCTGAAGTTTTGATCCCGCGCCTTGTGATACACAGCCAACCAGTCATTGTTTCATCATTTTGCATCATAGCATGTTTATTTTCAAAAAAATAATAATGCATAAAAAAAACAGAAAAAAAAAGTCAACCCGCATATGCATATCATTTTCCAGCCTTTTCAATCATCAGAGCAGGGTGTCCAGAATCAGAAAGGGCTGTGTACTTTTACTAGTGCAGGATTGATGAATCAGGGGATGTCTTTGCAACAGACAATGAAGATGGTGATAGTGATTGTGATATGGATAATTGGGTGCGCCCGTGTGCTCTAAGGGAGAAGATCAACAACTGGACTGCTGAAGAAATAGTCCAAGTTACCCTTCAGACAGAGTAATTTTCTTTATTTTTCATTTTGCATGACAGCCCTACGCTCTGCCCAAGGCGTAGTGGTTCATTGTAGGGCCACATCATGCTTTAAATTTCAATGATTATCATCAATAAAGGACGTTTTGCAATCAAATTTGTGTTCACTGTCTTTCTGTTTTATTAATTTCATTTTCAAAACAATAAAAATGGCAATGTTTTTTTTTGTGACTTCCTTGAATTCTTTTCTAAAATAAAGCATGAAACACCGTTCGTGCAGAATTGATCTTGCGGATTCCATTAAAAACGTTTTGTTATGGCTCAGATGACTTCGATAATCCCATTTACCAAGCCGAAGAGGAGAGTGAAGAAGATTGTGAACTCCCCAAAGAATTGGCCAGACTATTGAAACAGGAGGAAAGGGTCATTCAACCTCATCAGGAAGAGTTGGAAGTCATTAACCTTGGTACTGAGGACGCAAGAAAGAGATCAAGATAGGGGTTGCTTTAGAGGAAAAGGTCAAGAGAGGGCTGATTGAAATGCTGCAAGAATATGTGGACATATTCACATGGTCGTACCAAGATATGCCTGGTTTGGATACAGATATTGTGGTGCACAGGCTACCTCTCAGAGAAGATTGTCCTTTGGTAAAGCAGAAGCTTCGCAGAACTAGTCCTGATATGGCTGTCAAGATCAAAGAAGAGGTTCAGAAATAGTTGGATGCAGGGTTTCTAGCGGTTACCAATTATCCCCCTTGGATGGCCAACATCGTACCCGTGCCGAAGAAGGATGGTAAAGTCAGGATGTGCGTCGATTACCGAGATTTAAACAGAGCCAGTCTGAAAGATGACTTCCCATTACCTCACATTGATGTATTAGTCGATCACGCTGCTCAGTCCTCAATTTTCTCTTTCATGGATGGATTTTCTAGCTATAATCAGATGAAGATGGCGCCAGAAGACATGGAGAAGACGATGTTCGTTACACCTTGGGGCATGTTCTGTTATAAGGTAATGCCATTTGGGTTGAAGAACGCCGGTGCTACCTACCAAAGAGCTATGACGACTCTCTTTCATGACATGATGCACAAAGAAATTGAAGTGGACGTGGATGATATGATTGTGAAGTCTCAGACAGAAGAGGAGCACATGGTAAACTTGCAAAAGTTGTTTGAAAGATTGAGAAAGTTCAAACTGAGGCTCAATCCAAATAAGTGTACATTTGGAGTGAGATCTGGAAAGCTGCTAGGTTTCATTGTCAGTGAGAAAGGGATTGAGGTTGATCCAGCGAAAGTAAAGCTATTCAAGAAATGCCTGAACCAAGAACGGAAAAGCAGGTTCGTGGGTTTTTAGGGAGGCTAAACTACATTGCACGGTTCATATCTCACCTAACAGCTACGTGCGAACCGATATTTAAATTGCTAAGAAAAGATCAAGCAATCAGGTGGAACAATGATTGTCAAAAAGCTTTTGATAAGATAAAAGAATATTTTGCAGAAACCTCCAATTCTTATACCTCCAGTTCCTGGGAGGCCTCTATAATGTACGTTTCAGTAACAGAGAATTCGATGGGGTGTGTATTGGGACAGCATGACGAGTCTGGTCGAAAAGAGCATGCAATATACTACCTTAGCAAAAAGTTTACCGACTGTGAAACAAGATATTCGCTGCTCGAGAAAACTTGCTGCACTTTGGCATGGGTTGCTCGCCGACTAAGACAGTATCTGTTGAACCATACTACCTTGTTGATTTCTAAGATGGACCCAGTAAAGTATATCTTTGAAAAGCCGACTCTTACCCGGCGAGTGGCTCGTTGGCAAGATTTTGACAGAGTATGATATCCAGTACACGTCGCAAAAGGCCATCAAGGGTAGTATTCTGTCTGATTATCTGGCCGAGCAACCAATTGATGACTATCAGCCGATGATGTTTGAATTCCCCGATGAAGATATCATGTACTTAAAGATGAAAGATTGTGAAGAGCCTCGTGTCGGAAGGACCGGATCCCGATGACAAGTGGACACTGATGTTTGATGGGGCGGTAAATGTGAATGGAAATGGTGTTGGGGCAGTACTCATTAATCCTAAAGGTGCACACATACCTTTTTCCGCCAGATTGACTTTTGAAGTAACCAACAACGAAGCTGAGTACGAGGCCTGTATCATGCGGATTGAGGAAGCCATCGATCTAAGGATCAAAACTATGGACATTTATGGAGATTCTGCTCTAGTGATTAACCAAGTCAATGGAGACTGGAATACTCATCAGCCACATTTGATTCCTTATAGAGATTACACCAGAAGGATCCTGACTTTCTTCAAGACAGTAAAGTTGTATCATGTACCCCGAGATGAAAATCAAATGGCTGATGCCTTAGCCACATTGTCTTCCATGATTAAAGTTCATTGGCAGAATCATGTGCCACACGTTGCTGTGAATCGACTCGAGAGGCCTGCGTATGTGTTTGCAGTCGAGTCTGTTATTGATGAGAAGCCGTGGTTTTATGATATTAAGAATTTCCTCAAAAAGCAAGAGTTTCCTGAAGGAGCGTCAAAAAATGACTAGAAGACACTGAGAAGGCTAGCTGGAAGCTTTTACTTGAACAAGGATGATGTTTTGTACAAGAGGAACTTTGACATGGTTCTGCTCAGATGCATGGTTAGACACGAAGCAGACATGTTAATGCAGGAAGTACACGAGGGATCTTTCGGTACCCATGCTGGTGGTCATGCAATGGCCAAGAAATTGTTAAGAGACGGTTATTACTGGATATCCATGGAATCTGATTGTTTCAAATACGCTTGGAAGTGCCACAAATGTCAGATCTATTCAGATAAAGTGCATGTACCACCAAACCCTCTGAATGTTATGAATTCTCCTTGGCCATTCGCAATGTGGGGCATCGATATGATTGGAAAGATTGAACCTACTGCTTCTAATGGACATCGCTTCATCCTAGTCGCGATTGATTACTTTACCAAGTGGGTGGAAACAGCTTCCTATGCCAATGTTACCAGACAAATGGTTGCTCGATTCATTAAGAAAGAAATTATCTGTCGTTATGGGGTTCCTGAGAGAATCATCACTGATAATGGTTCGAATCTCAATAACAAGATGATGAAAGAGCTTTGCAAAGACTTTAAGATCGAACACCATAATTCTTCTCCTTACAGACCAAAGATGAATGGTGTTGTAGAGGCGGCAAACAAGAACATTAAGAAGATTATGCAAAAGATGGTTGTGACGTACAAGGATTGGCATGAGATGTTGCCTTTTGCTTTGCATGGGTATCGTACCTCAGTGCGTACGTCAACCGAGGCAACTCCGTTTTCACTTGTGTATGGCATGGAGGCAGTCTTGCCAGTAGAAGTCGAAATCCCTTCTTTGAGGGATGATGATGATGTAAAACTTGACGAGGCTGAGTGGGTTCAAGCCAGGTTTGATGAGTTAAATTTAATTGAGGAGAAAGCGATTAGCAGCTGTGTGCCATGGACAACTATATCAGAGAAGGATGAAGAAGGCCTTTGATCAGAAAGTGCGTCCTCGAAGCTATCAGATAGGTGACTTAGTTTTGAAGAGGATCCTTCCTCCCGGTACAGATAACAGGGGCAAGTGGACTCCGAATTATGAAGGTCCATATGTTGTTAAAAAGGTCTTTTCTGGCGGAGCCTTGATGCTTACAACTATGGATGGTGAAGATTTTCCGTCTCCTGTGAATTCAGATGTAGTCAAAAAATACTTCGCATAAACTGACCCGTTGGACAAAAAAAAGAAAGTCCAGGCAAAAAAGGGCATCCCGGCGAACCAAGAGAAAAATAAAAGGAAAAGGTTCGGGCAAAAGTTAGGGATAAAGAATAAAAATAATATGTACACCCGGTAAGTCGAAAACCTGCAAAGGGGCTTAGGCAAAAATGGGTATCCCGGTGGATTGAAAACCTGAAAAGGCGGTCCAGGAAAAAGAGGGATTAAAGCGAAGACTACAGTTTGAGTTATCTGTACTTCATCGCGTTTCAGTGTCTACCATCTTGAAGGATATGATCGGTCCAATCACTTTTCTCAGAAAGCCAAAAAATTGGGGGAAATTGAAGATCTATGAGTCATAACAGAATTGGAAAATAGTGGAATGTCGTGTTCACATTGCCAATAGGATAGTTTATTTTCTCTTTTGGCGCAATTACCTCTTCCTAGGAATTGCTTCCTGATGTATTTGCCTTTATAGGCCATTTTCAATCAATAAAAGTCGTTATTCAGTCAAATTGCTCTCTTGTGTTTTTATTTCTACTGTTTTGTTTGCAAAAAAACGTCCGAATTTTTGATAAACATTGCATCTAAAAACATGAAGGCTAGACAATGACATGCGGAAAGATAAAACATCTGAAAATCATTTTGAATGTTGAACACACTTGAGTATATTTTGTCCATACGACCCCCTAGGGAATGTATGTCTTGCCGTTTTGCAGGTTACTATCTTTGATTGATGGTTAAAGCAGATGAGCCAAAGTTTGTTCGAAGGAAGACCCTGTTGTTTCAACACTGTCCAGTCGTGTAAGAAGTTGGGTCGTCTAAGTCGAGTTCAAAATTTGTTTCCCTAGCATGGTCGAGAGGTTGGTTTTTCCCAACAAGTGACTCCCAGTTGAGTTGGTTTCTCTACCGTTCCGAGAATGTCAGATCAGTAAGTATCCTCAGCAGAATTGTGTATGTCCCCACAGAGTTGGAAGATCGAATCAGAAATTGTGTGCTCAATAAAGTGATCATTTGCTTTCCTAGCAGGAGTTTCCCTCCCTTTGCATCTTGCATGTAGTAATCATCATTTGCATTTCGCATTCTCAAATCGTGAGAATTTCCATTCAGTATGGAGCATTACGCCATGGAAAACTCAAACATATGCATACATGTATTAAACCAGATTGGATCATACCTCCAGAAGAGACAGATCATTCTTCAACATCAGTGTAGCACATTTGCAGCAGTTGCTCTTGGCAACATTCAGAATCGATAATCCCAGGGAGATTTATTTTCTCACCAGTCCGTGAAAGGAAAGCTTGATTCTCTTCCGATTTAGTCGTCAGTAAGTGTCCTCCTTGTTTTGACACATGTAAATATCATCCTTGCGATACCGGTAAGTGTCGTGTTGATCCCCGTAAATGTTTGTGCTTTTCTTTGATGTCGGCGAACATCATTGTTCGATGTCGGTAAACGTCGGATTCCAATCGTTGGCCATCAGTAAATGGCATGTCTCTCATGGTGTCTACAAAAAAAATCATTCTGTCAACACCCTGACGCATTACGCGAAAAACCGGCGGGAAAACGAAAAACAGAGCCGCCACCGTGCGTTATTTATCCCAAAAGAGGGAAAGGAAACGCTCGAAGTAAACCTGGAAAGAACATGGTCTCACGACCAAAGAGAATGGGATCGGGAGTCGGTTATGCGAAGGGAAGGTATTAACACCCCTACGCATCCGTCGTACTCGACGGGATCCACGCACAAAAGGAAGGAATATGGTTGTTAAAACACTGCTCAAAACATCACACACACTGGCTGAAAGAGACAAAAGTAAACAAAAAACTGACTCGGCAGGATATCGCATCCTGGGCCTACTTAGTCTATCAAGCATAGACATCAGAGTCGAAGTAGTTCGGACAGGGGAAAACGTGCTCGCTAGGATGTCGCATCCTATGCATACGTATCTTCTCGGACTAAAGAAGAATCAGAGCACTCGTAGCTCAGCTCACGCACGCCAGACAAAACAACACAGGAAATCGACTGCCAATCGCTGGGCTTACGTCAAACTCCACACAAAAACACGCACACAGGAAACCGACTGCCAATCGCTGGGCTTACGTCAGACTCCAACAAAGAAACTGGAAACCGAATGCCAATCGCTGGACTTACATCGGACTCCAACCAGAAAGGGAGAAACAACTCACACAAACAAAACAAAAGGGCGCCGGAGAGATCAGCTCATCTCCTGCCTACGTACCTCATCTGGTATGAGGATCAGGGCGACGTAGTTCCCCTACGCAGGGACAAAGGACTAGCCTAACCAGATAACAGAGGGAGACACAACTAGGGAGACTAACTCGAGCCTAGATGTTATCATGCATATCATCCCTAAGTTAAGGTTGCTATCTAACTTGCACAGGGAGCAAGCTATCCTAGCAGCACAAACAATCAAGCAATCAAAGCAAACAATCACAAATAGCACACACTATATACAGGAACAAAGTGGGCTCACACAGGGGTTAGGCTTAGTCAAGGGGTCATGTCAACCTCGACAAACAAGCCACTGTATCAGGGTGAAGTTAGCTCTTAACCCTAACATTGAGAGTTAGGGTGAAGCAGATGAAATAGGAAGTGAGGGGTGTGCCTCACAAGAGAGTTTCTCTGCAGAAATTCTTCTTCTCATATTTGTTGAATCCCTAATTTCTTTTCTCCAATTCAGTTTTGTGTTTCCTTCTCTATTATTGTTGTGCAAAGATAATCATCTTGCAATCAATTTGGTTGATTCACTTGAGTGAAGAGTGAAGAATAAGAAGAGATTCACTCGGATGATTGAATCTTGTTCATCAAGATTGATTCAGAATCACTTAAAGTCTTGTGATCATAGATGGGCTTAAGGAATGAGATGGACTGAAAATGTAAAGAAAGATTAAGAGAATCTTATGTGAAGAACCATCAGTGAAGTCGAAAGAAAAGTTCGAAAAGAAGAAGTCATAAATCAAGCAATCACAAGCAGACTTCAAGAACAAGACATATGCTTGCCAGGTTGCAAGAATGTGTGATTACATCAGATGATGTGGTTGATGATGAAGGAGAGATGGTACTATGCTTTTTATATAGATGTCGAACCAGTCAATGCAATTGAGGCATTTAAGGATTCTAAGTGGAAGAAAGCAATGAATGAGGAACTGACGTCCATCAAAGTCAACAACACATTGTCACTTGTCGAATTGCCTCAATACAAAAGGAAACTTATGTGAAATGGGTATACAATGTGACGTTGAATCCAAAGGAGAAGTCACTCGACACAAGGAAGAGTTGTGGAAAAGGGATTTCTTTAGAAAGAAGGAATCGACTTCAACAAAGTTTTTGCACCTGTTGCTAGGATCGAAATAATCAAGTTAGGTATTGGTCTAGAAAACATGAACAATGTGCACATATGTCAGATGGTGGATGTGAAATGTGCATTCTGGAATGGCCCATTAAATGAAAAAGTTTATGTTGCACAACCAGTGAGTTTGTGAAACAAGGCGAGAAAGCAAGGTTACATGCGGCATAAAGTCATGTATGGACTTAAGAAAGCCCCAAGAGCTTGGAATAAGAAGGTATATGCTTCTAAGTGAGAAGGAATTTGTAAAGTGCACAAACTGAGCAGGAAGTATAGTAAGAAGAAGCAATAGTGAATTGCTTATACTGTGTCTCTATGTCGATGACTGTTGATAACACGAAGTTGCAGGAAGAGATCGAAGGTTTCAACACATGACCAGTGAGGAGTTTGAAATGTCAGACTGGGTAAATCTCTCAAACTTCCTTGGCATCAAATTTTACAAGAGTAGTAAAGGATTATGATGCACTAAAGAGATATGCAAGTGGAAATACTCAAGAGTTTTGAGATGCAAGATTGCAAAACCCAACTTCGACTCCAGCTGAGCCCAAAATTCAACTATCAAAAGACACAGATGAAGTGATGTTTTGATCCAACACAATACATAAGACTCATTGGATCACTTTGATACATTTGTCACAAGGTCTGATTCTGTACCATTGCGGGTATGGTGATTAAATTCATGAAGAAGCTAAAAGTATCACAC
>NW_026113667.1:0-10721 GCF_024323335.1 Lathyrus oleraceus
ACAACAACAACATTTTCAATATTCACACAATTCTATCAAATTTCATTGTTTAACATCAACATTTTCATCATTCACACAATTCAATCAAATTTCATGAATTTAACAACAAACAACATTATCATCATTCACATAATTCAATCAAATTTCATGGGTTTTAAGAACAACATTTTTATCGTTCACACAACTCAATCAAATTTCATGGGTTTAAACGACAATATTTTCATCATTCACAGAATTCAATCAAATTCCATGGATTAAAAGGAACATTTTCATCATTCCCACAATTCAATCAAATTTCATGGGTTTAACATCAACATTTTCATCATTCACACAATTCAATCCAATTCATATGTTAACAACAACATTTTCATTATTCCAACAACTCAATCAAATTTCATGGGTTTTAAACAACATTTTCATTATTCACACAACTCAATCAAATTTCATGGTTTAATAGAACATTTTCATCATTCCCATAATACAATCAAATTTCGTGGGTTTAACAACAACATTTTTATCATTCACATAATTCAATCAAATTCTATCGTTTTAAAAATAACATTTCATCATTTACAGAATTCAATCAAATTTCTCGCTTTAACGACAACATTTTACTCATTCATACAATTCAATCAAATTTTATGAGTTTAACAACAACATTTTCATCATTCACACATTTCAATCATATTTCATGGGTTTAACAACAACAACATTTTCATCATTCACATAATTCAATCAAATTTCCTCGGTTCAACAACAACAACATTTTCAATATCACACAATTCTATCAAATTCATTGGTCTAACATCAACATTTTCATCATTCACACAATTCAATCAAATTTCATGGGTTTAAGAACAACATTTCTATCGTTCACACAACTCAATCAAATTTCATGGGTTTAACGATAATATTTTCATCATTCACAGAATTCAATCAAATTCCATGGATTTAAAAAGAACATTTTCATCATTCCCACAATTCAATCAAATTTCATGCGTTTAACATCAACATTTTCATCATTCACACAATTCAATCAAATTTCATATGTTTAACAATAACATTTTCATTATTCCAACAATTCAATCAAATTTCATGGGTTTAACAACAACAACATTTTTATCACTCACACAATTCAATCAAATTTCATGGGTTCAACAACAACAACATTTTCATTATTCACACAATTCTATCAAATTTCATTGGTTTAACATCAACATTTTCATCATTCACACAGTTCAATAAAATTTCATGGATTTAACAAACCACAACAACATTTTCATCATTCACACAATTCAATCAAATTTCATGGGTTTAAGAACAACATTCTTATCGTTCACACAACTCAATCAAATTTCATGGGTTTAACGACAATATTTTCATCATTCACAAAATTCAATCAAATTCCATGGATTTAACAGGAACATTTTCATCATTTTCACAATTCAATCTAATTTTCGTGGGTTTAACATCAACATTTTCATCATTCACACAATTCAATCAAATCTCATCGGTTTAACAACAACATTTTCATTATTCCAACAATTCAATCAAATTTCATGGGTTTAACAACAACAACGTTTTCATCACTCACACAATTCAATCAAATTTCATGGGTTCAACAACAACAACATTTTCATTATTCACACAATTCTATCAAATTTCATTGGTTTAACATCAACATTTTCATCATTCACACAGTTCAATAAAATTTCATGGATTTAACAAACAACAACAACATTTTCATCATTCACACAATTCAATCAAATTCCATTGATTTAACAGGATCATTTTCATCATTCCCACAATTCAATCAAATTTCAAGGGTTTAACATCAACATTTTCATCATTCACACAATTCAATCAAATCTCATAGGTTTAACAACAACATTTTCATTATTCCAACAATTCAATCAAATTTCATGGGTTTAACAACAACATTTTCATTATACACACAACTCAATCAAATTTCATGGGTTTAACAACAACATTTTCATCATTCACACAGTTCAATAAAATTTCATGGATTTAACAACAACAACATTTTCATCATTCACACAATTCAATCAAATTTCATGGGTTTAAGACCAACATTTGTATCGTTCACACAACTCAATCAAATTTCATGGGTTTAACGACAATATTTTCATCATTCACAAAATTCAATCAAATTCCATGGATTTAACAACAGCAACATTTTCATCACTCACACAATTCAATCAAATTTCATGGGTTCAACAACAACAACATTTTCATTATTCACACAATTCTATCAAATTTCATTGGTTTAACATCAACATTTTCATCATTCACACAGTTCAATAAAATTTCATGGATTTAACAACAACAACATTTTCATCATTCACACAATTCAATCAAATTTCATGGGTTTAACAACAACATTTTCATCATTCACACAATTTAATCAAATTTCATGGGTTTAACAATAACGTTTCAATCATTCGCAAAATTCAATCAAATTTTATGGTTTTAACAACATTTTCATCACTCACACAATTCAATTCAATTTCATGTGTTTAACAACAACAACATTTTCATCATTCACACAATTCAATCAAATTTCATGGGTTTAACAACAACATTTTTATCATTCACATAATTCAATCAAATTCTAACGGTTTAAAAATAACATTTTCATCATTTACAGAATTCAATCAAATTTCACGGGTTTAACGACAACATTTTCATCATTCACACAATTCAATCAAAATTTATTAGTTTAACAACAACATTTTCATCATTCACACAATTCAATCAAATTTCATGGGTTTAACAACAACAACATTTTCATCATTCACACAATTCAATCAAATTTCATAGGTTCAACAACAACAACATTTTCATTATTCACACAATTCTATCAAATTTCATTGGTTTAACATCAACATTTTCATCATTCACATAGTTAAATAAAATTTCATGGATTTAACAACAACAGCATTTTCATCATTCACACAATTCAATCAAATTTCATGGGTTTAAGAACAACATTTTTATCGTTCACACAACTCAATCAAATTTCATGGGTTTAACGACAATATTTTCATCATTTACAGAATTCAATCAAATTTCACGGCTTTAACGACAACATTTTAATCAATCATACAATTCAATCAAATTTTATGAGTTTAACAACAACATTTTCATCATTCACACATTTCAATCAAATTTCATGGGTTTAACAACAACAACATTTTCATCATTCACATAATTCAATCAAATTTCCTGGGTACAACAACAACAACATTTTCAATATTCACACAATTCTATCAAATTTCATTGGTTTAACATCAACATTTTCATCATTCACACAATTCAATCAAATTTCATGAATTTAACAACAACAACATTATCATCATTCACATAATTCAATCAAATTTCATGGGTTTTAAGAACAACATTTTTATCGTTCACACAACTCAATCAAATTTCATGGGTTTAACGACAATATTTTCATCATTCACAGAATTCAATCAAATTCCATGGATTTAAAAGGAACATTTTCATCATTCCCACAATTCAATCAAATTTCATGGGTTTAACATCAACATTTTCATCATTCACACAATTCAATCCAATTTCATATGTTTAACAACAACATTTTTATTATTCCAACAACTCAATCAAATTTCATGGGTTTAACAACAACATTTTCATTATTCACACAACTCAATCAAATTTCATGGGTTTAATAGAACATTTTCATCATTCCCATAATACAATCAAATTTCGTGGGTTTAACAACAACATTTTTATCATTCACATAATTCAATCAAATTCTATCGGTTTAAAAATAACATTTTCATCATTTACAGAATTCAATCAAATTTCTCGGCTTTAACGACAACATTTTACTCATTCATACAATTCAATCAAATTTTATGAGTTTAACAACAACATTTTCATCATTCACACATTTCAATCATATTTCATGGGTTTAACAACAACAACATTTTCATCATTCACATAATTCAATCAAATTTCCTCGGTTCAACAACAACAACATTTTCAATATTCACACAATTCTATCAAATTTCATTGGTCTAACATCAACATTTTCATCATTCACACAATTCAATCAAATTTCATGGGTTTAAGAACAACATTTTATCGTTCACACAACTCAATCAAATTTCATGGGTTTAACGATAATATTTTCATCATTCACAGAATTCAATCAAATTCCATGGATTTAAAAAGAACATTTTCATCATTCCCACAATTCAATCAAATTTCATGCGTTTAACATCAACATTTTCATCATTCACACAATTCAATCAAATTTCATATGTTTAACAATAACATTTTCATTATTCCAACAATTCAATCAAATTTCATGGGTTTAACAACAACAACATTTTCATCACTCACACAATTCAATCAAATTTCATGGGTTCAACAACAACAACATTTTCATTATTCACACAATTCTATCAAATTTCATTGGTTTAACATCAACATTTTCATCATTCACACAGTTCAATAAAATTTCATGGATTTAACAACAACAACATTTTCATCATTCACACAATTCAATCAAATTTCATGGGTTTAAGAACAACATTCTTATCGTTCACACAACTCAATCAAATTTCATGGGTTTAACGACAATATTTTCATCATTCACAAAATTCAATCAAATTCCATGGATTTAACAGGAACATTTTCATCATTTTCACAATTCAATCTAATTTTCGTGGGTTTAACATCAACATTTTCATCATTCACACAATTCAATCAAATCTCATCGGTTTAACAACAACATTTTCATTATTCCAACAATTCAATCAAATTTCATGGGTTTAACAACAACAACGTTTTCATCACTCACACAATTCAATCAAATTTCATGGGTTCAACAACAACAACATTTTCATTATTCACACAATTCTATCAAATTTCATTGGTTTAACATCAACATTTTCATCATTCACACAATTCAATAAAATTTCATGGATTTACAAACAACAACAACATTTTCATCATTCACACAATTCAATCAAATTCCATTGATTTAACAGGATCATTTTCATCATTCCCACAATTCAATCAAATTTCAAGGGTTTAACATCAACATTTTCATCATTCACACAATTCAATCAAATCTCATAGGTTTAACAACAACATTTTCATTATTCCAACAATTCAATCAAATTTCATGGGTTTAACAACAACATTTTCATTATACACACAACTCAATCAAATTTCATGGGTTTAACAACAACATTTTCATCATTCACACAGTTCAATAAATTTCATGGATTTAACAACAACAACATTTTCATCATTCACACAATTCAATCAAATTTCATGGTTTAAGACCAACATTGTATCGTTCACACACACTTCAATCAAATTTCATGGGTTTAACGACAATATTTTCATCATTCACAAAATTCAATCAAATTCCATGGATTTAACAACAGCAACATTTTCATCACTCACACAATTCAATCAAATTTCATGGGTTCAACAACAACAACATTTCATTATTCACACAATCTATCAATTTCATTGGTTTAACATCAACATTTTCATCATTCACACAGTTCAATAAAATTTCATGGATTTAACAACAACAACATTTTCATCATTCACACAATTCAATCAAATTTCATGGGTTTAACAACAACATTTCATCATTCACACAATTTAATCAAATTTCATGGGTTTAAACATAACGTTTCATCATTCGCAAAATTCAATCAATTTTATGGTTTTAACAACATTTTCATCACTCACACAATTCAATTCAATTTCATGTGTTTAACAACAACAACATTTTCATCATTCACACAATTCAATCAAATTTCATGGGTTTAACAACAACATTTTTATCATTCACATAATTCAATCAAATTCTAACGGTTTAAAAATAATTTTCATCATTTCACAATTCAGAAATTCAATCACAATTTCAACGGGTTTAACGACAACATTTTCATCATTCACACAATTCAATCAAAATTTATTAGTTTAACAACAACATTTTCATCATTCACACAATTCAATCAAATTTCATGGGTTAACAACAACAACATTTTCATCATTCACACAATTCAATCAAATTTCATAGGTTCAACAACAACAACATTTTCATTATTCACACAATTCTATCAAATTTCATTGGTTTAACATCAACATTTTCATCATTCACATAGTTAAATAAAATTTCATGGATTTAACAACAACAGCATTTTCATCATTCACACAATTCAATCAAATTTCATGGGTTTAAGAACAACATTTTTATCGTTCACACAACTCAATCAAATTTCATGGGTTTAACGACAATATTTTCATCATTTACAGAATTCAATCAAATTTCACGGCTTTAACGACAACATTTTAATCAATCATACAATTCAATCAAATTTTATGAGTTTAACAACAACATTTTCACCATTCACACATTTCAATCAAATTTCATGGGTTTAACAACAACAAATTTTCATCATTCACATAATTCAATCAAATTTCCTGGGTACAACAACAACAACATTTTCAATATTCACACAATTCTATCAAATTTCATTGGTTTAAACATCAACATTTTCATCATTCACACAATTCAATCAAATTTCATGATTTAACAACAACAACATTTCATCATTCACATAATTCAATCAAATTTCATGGGTTTTAAGAACAACAACATTTTATCGTTCACACAACTCAATCAAATTTCATGGTTTTAACGACAAATTTTCATCATTCACAATTCAATCAAATTCCATGGATTAAAAGGAACATTTTCATCATTCCCACAATTCAATCAAATTTCATGGGTTTAACATCAACATTTTCATCATTCCACAATTCAATCAATTCATCCATTCATATGTTTAACAACAACATTTTCATTATTCCAACAACTCAATCAAATTTCATGGGTTAACAACAACATTTCATTATTCACACAACTCAATCAATTTCATGGGTTTAATAGAACATTTTCATCATTCCCATAATACAATCAAATTTCGTGGGTTTAACAACAACATTTTTATCATTCACATAATTCAATCAAATTCTATCGGTTTAAAAATAACATTTTCATCATTTACAGAATTCAATCAATTTCTCGGCTTTAACGACAACATTTTACTCATTCATACAATTCAATCAAATTTTATGAGTTTAAACAACAACATTTTCATCATTCACACATTTCAATCATATTTCATGGGTTTAACACAACAACATTTTCATCATTCACATAATTCAATCAAATTTCCTCGGTTCAACAACAACAACATTTTCAATATTCACACATTCTATCAAATTTAATTGGTTTAACATCAACATTTTCATCATTCACACAATTCAATCAAATTTCATGGTTTAAGAACAACATTTTTATCGTTCACACAACTAAAATAAATTTCGTGGGTTTAAACGATAATATTTTCATCATTCACAGAACTCAATCAAATTCCATGGATTAAAAAGAACATTTTCATCATTCCCACAATTCAATCAAATTTCATGCGTTTAACATCAACATTTTCATCATCACACAATTCAATCAAATTTCATATGTTTAACAATAACATTTTCATTATTCCAACAATTCAATCAAATTTCATCATGGGTTTAACAACAACAACATTTTCATCACTCACAACAATTCAATCAAATTTCATGGGTTCAACAACAACAACATTTTCATTATTCACAAATTCTATCAAATTTCATTGGTTTAACATCAACATTTTCATCATTCACACAGTTCAATAAATTTCATGGATTTAAAACAACAACACATTTCATCATTCACACAATTCAATCAAATTTCATGGGTTTAAGAACAACATTCTTATCGTTCACACAACTCAATCAAATTTCATGGGTTTAACGACAATATTTACATCATTCACAAAATTCAATCAAATTCCATGGATTTAACAGGAACATTTTCATCATTTTCACAATTCAATCTAATTTTCGTGGGTTTAATATCAACATTTTCATCATTCCACAAATTCAATTAAATCTCATCGGTTTAAACAACAACATTTTCATTATTCCAACAATTCAATCAAATTTCATGGGTTTAACAACAACATTTTCATTATTCACACAACTCAATCAAATTTCATGAGTTTAACAACAACATTTTTATCATTCACATAATTCGATCAAATTTTATCGGTTTAAAAATAACATTTTCATCATTTACAGAATTCAATCAAATTTCACGGGTTTAACGACAACATTTTCATCATTCATACAATTCAATCAAATTTATGAGTTTAATAACAACATTTTCATCATTCACAACAATCAATCAAATTTCATGGGTTTAACAACAATAACATTTTCATCATTCATAAAATTCAATCAAATTTCATGGGTTCAACAACAACAACATTTTCATTATTCACACAATTCTGTCAAGTTTCATTGGTTTAACATCAACATTTTCATCATTCACACAATTCAATCAAATTTCATGAATTTAACAACAACAACATTTTCATCATTTTTACAATTCAATCAAGTTTCATGGGTTTAAGAACAACATTTTTATCGTTCACACAATTCAATCAAATTTCATTGGTTTAACGACAATATTTTTATCATTCACAAAATTCAATCAAATTCCATTGATTTAACAGGATCATTTTCATCATTCCCACAATTCAATCAAATTTCATGGGTTTAACATCAACATTTTCATCATTCACACAATTCAATCAAATCTCATAGGTTTAACAACAACATTTTCATTATTCCAACAATTCAATCAAATTTCATGGGTTTAACAACAACATTTTCATTATACACACAACTCAATCAAATTTCATGGGTTTAACAACAACATTTTCATCATTCACACAGTTCAATAAAATTTCATGGATTTAACAACAACAACATTTTCATCATTCACATAATTCAATCAAATTTCATGGGTTTAAGAACAACATTTGTATCGTTCACACAACTCAATCAAATTTCATGGGTTTAACGACAATATTTTCATCATTCACAAAATTCAATCAAATTCCATGGATTTTACAAGAACATTTTCATCATTTTCACAATTCAATCTAATTTTCGAGGGTTTAACATCAACATTTTCATCATTCACACAATTCAATCAAATTTCATATGTTTAACAATAACATTTTCATTATTCCAACAATTCAATCAAAAATCATGGGTTTAACAACAACAACGTTTTCATCACTCACACAATTCAATCAAATTTCATGGGTTCAACAACAACAACATTTTCATTATTCACACAATTCTATCAAATTTCATTGGTTTAACATCAACATTTTCATCATTCACACAGTTCAATAAAATTTCATGGATTTAACAACAACAACATTTTCATCATTCACACAATTCAATCAAATTTCATGGGTTTAAGAACAACATTTGTATCGTTCACACAACTCAATCAAATTTCATGGGTTTAACGACAATATTTCCATCATTCACAAAATTCAATCAAATTCCATGGATTTAACAAGAACATTTTCATCATTTTCACAATTCAATCTAATTTTCGTGGGTTTAACATCAACATTTTCATCATTCACACAATTCAATCAAATTTCATATGTTTAACAATAACATTTTCATTATTCCAACAATTCAATCAAATTTCATGGGTTTAACAACAACAACGTTTTCATCACTCACACAATTCAATCAAATTTCATGGGTTCAACAACAACAACATTTTCATTATTCACACAATTCTATCAAATTTCATTGGTTTAACATCAACATCAACATTTCATCATTCACACAGTTCAATAAATTTCATGGATTTAACAAACAACAACAACATTTTCATCATTCACACAATTCAATCAAATTCCATTGATTTAACAGGATCATTTTCATCATTCCCACAATTCAATCAAATTTCAAGGGTTTAACATCAACATTTTCATCATTCACACAATTCAATCAAATCTCATAGGTTTAACAACAACATTTTCATTATTCCAACAATTCAATCAATTTCATGGGTTTAACAACAACATTTTCATTATACACACAACTCAATCAAATTTCATGGGTTTAACAACAACATTTTCATCATTCACACAGTTCAATAAATTTCATGGATTTAACAACAACAACATTTTCATCATTCACACAATTCAATCAAATTTCATGGGTTTAAGACCAACATTTGTATCGTTCACACAACTCAATCAAATTTCATGGGTTTAGCGACAATATTTTCATCATTCACAAAATTCAATCAAATTCCATGGATTTAACAACAGCAACATTTTCATCACTCACACAATTCAATCAAATTTCATGGTTCAACAACACAACATTTTCATTATTCACACAATTCTATCAAATTTCATTGGTTTAACATCAACATTTCATCAATCACACAGTTCAATAAAATTTCATGGATTTAACAACAACAACATTTTCATCATTCACACAATTCAATCAAATTTCATGGGTTTAACAACAACATTTTCATCATTCACACAATTTAATCAAATTTCATGGGTTTAACAATAACGTTTCAATCATTCGCAAAATTCAATCAAATTTTATTGGTTTTAACAACATTTTCATCACTCACCAATTCAATTCAATTTCATGTGTTTAACAACAACAACATTTCATCATTCACACAATTCAATCAAATTTCATGGGTTTAACAACAACATTTTATCATTCACATATTCAATCAAATTCTAACGGTT
>NW_026113668.1:0-10670 GCF_024323335.1 Lathyrus oleraceus
AGTCTGGGAGTGTTCGCTAGAACCGCGCTAAAGAGGAGTGCTCGCCTAGCGAACCCTTCGCTACCTCACTCGCCTAGCAAGCTACTAAAATAACGAAAAATCTTGGACTTGAATTGCCTTCATTTGAGCCCACCAAGCCACAAAAGTCAGAGTATAAATTCTAAAAATTCATTGGAGCAAAACCCTAATTCGTGCAGCCTCCATACACACTAAAAAAACTCACTTGCACAAAATCACCTCTATCATTCCATCTCACATAAACCCTAACATTGCTTTGCAAACCCAACGTGCATTTCAATTTCAATCAATATCTCCAATTAGGTTTGCCCTATTTCCATTACTTTATGCTTTCAATTTGAAATTTCTGAAGTATGAGACATTATGGGTGAATTTGGGAGAGGGGGTATCATTAGATTTTGCATGTGGGTTTAGATGTGCATGAATATGTAGAACAATGCCTTGAATGTTTAATCACTTAGTGTCTGAAACGGGTACCATAGGATTTAGGGTTTTCTGAAATTGGACTGTTATCAAGGAAGAACCCCAGAACCCGTAGGCATTCGCTAGCACCACCTCGCTAGGTGAACCTGTAGCGAAGCTTCGCTAAGTCTTCTCTAAGCGAAGCAGTAGCGATCATGACAGTAGTTGGTTTTTCTATTTGCTCTCTAATCTGTTTTGTGTTTGTTGTGACATGTTTCCTATTGCATTTGTGCACTATTTACCTGATAATGTTGTTTGCTATGATTCTCTTGTTTGGTGCAACTCTTGATTGCACCCCATCTTGTTATTCTAACTTGTTTGTTGAGTTTTTGTGAGGGCTCACATGACTCTTGAAGAGATAGCTTGCTTGGTATTCCACTTTATTTGTGGGATACCATTTGGAGATTTATTCTGATTGCTTGCTGACTTGCTTCTTTGATGATGTCTAGCTTGAGAGATCTCTGGGTTTTCTTGCTTCTTTAGTTATTGTTACTTCGGATCTTTATCCGTGTGGTAGATCTCTTGATCCCTTTTACATCTTTCCAGCATTTTACCGCTTTCTTAGCTGGAAGACCTCGATAGGGGGCAATGTTTTTGTGTGTTTACTTTTGTGCCCAAAGACCTCCAGAAGAGGCACCGGTGCTAAAGACCTCCATGAAGAGGCAATTGACGGATAAAAGGGATTAGTAGTCAATCCCCCGTTATTCAGTGTGTCGTTCTTTACGCTCGCACTACGTGTCGATGCTTCAGAATAAAAGCCCAAGATTTTTTGTCCGGTCAGTCAGTGGAGAGGGTTCCATCTTTCTGAACCCCCACGCTTTGTCATGAGCTCACCCTGTCCAGGGTTAAGAGCTATGAGGTCTTATCCTCATTACCCTTTTGATCTGCTCACCCTGACGTTCAATGTCAGTGGTTAAGAGCCCATTTGATTGCCTTTCCATGGCTTGTTTGTCGAGGTTGATATGACCCCTCTTGACTAAAGCCCTACCCATGTATGTTTAAGCCCCTTGTTGGTGCGTTTACTTTATGCTGTATGGTTTTGTGTGGTGTGGATCGTCTCCCCATAGGATTGCTAGGCTTCGTATAGTCTCTCGTTTGCATGTCAATTAAGGTAGCACGGTTCCTTCGTCTAGGACTTCCTTTTTTGCATGAGCATTCCTAAAACACAAACAAACTCTTTGATTTTCTTTTTCTTAAGAACACGTTAACTCCTTCTACTACAGGTGAGTAAGTCTCCAAAGATCGAGCATCCGGTAGACTGCATAGTAATGTCGTTCATCTAAAAAAAAAAAAACAACAAAATAGGTTAGCCGAGCTACGGTGCTCTGATTCTCAGTCCTTCTTGAGATACGTATGCAGCAGGGTAGGGCCTATGCGAGCATAATTCTTTCTTTCCCTACTTTGATTTTCTCTCTTTCGCATTGCATATAGGACTTTTATACACACGCTTTAGCCATAAATAGAAAACGTGGATCCTGTGGAGTACCACAGACGTGAAGGGGTGCGATAACCTTCCCTTCACGTAACCGGCCCCCTTACTCAGTTTGTCTTTGTTCGAGACTTTGTTTTATCCGTTCCCTCTGGTATGCAGTACTACTTTCCCTCCTCTTGGGATAAAAGTACATAGCTGGCTACTCTACTCTTTTTCCGCGCCACACTCTTTCTCGCGTTTGTACTTGGATTCAGGAAATCCGGGGAGCGACAGCTGGCGACTCTGCTGGGGACTTATTTTCCTTAGTGGGCCGTTCCTAGCGTATGTTGTTATGTCTATTGTGTGTTATTATTTATTGCTTTACATACTTATCTGCTTGCATTGCATCCTATGTGCGCTTTATTGTTTCATGCATATTGTGCTAGCTGTGTATCTGTTTTGCTGTTGGGTGGGAGTCACAAGAGGTAAAAGGCCCAATACACAGGCTATGAGTGAACTTTAGGACACCTAGGAATAGAGTGATTCATGGCCTAGATTACAACCCGTAAGTGGGGGGCGGGAATGAATCATTTACAGGTACTGATGGTGACTTGTTTTGTTGGTGACTGTGTCCTGTTGGTGACTTTTGTTTGGTTCTAGTGGGTGACCGTTGATTCTGAAGTATGGGTTCTAAGTTGATGACCGTGTTCTATGGTTACCGGTTCCGAATTCATGCTGAAGTTTTGATCCCGCCTTGTGATACACAGCCACCAGTCATTGTTTCATCATTTTGCATCATAGCATGTTTATTTTCAAAAAAAATAATAATGCATAAAAAAAACAGAAAAAAAAAGTCAACCCGCATATGCATATCATTTTCCAGCCTTTTCAATCATCAGAGCAGGGTGTCCAGAATCAGAAAGGGCTGTGTACTTTTACTAGTGCAGGATTGATGAATCACGGGGATGTCTTTGCAACAGACAATGAAGATGTGATAGTGATTGTGATATGGATAATTGGGTGCGCCCGTGTGCTCTAAGGGAGAAGATCAACAACTGGACTGCTGAAGAATAGTCCAAGTTACCCTTCAGACAGAGTAATTTTCTTTTTTTTCATTTTGCATGACACCCTACGCTCTGCCCAAGGCGTAGTGGTTCATTGTAGGGCCACATCATGCTTTAAATTTTCAATGATTATCATCAATAAAGGACGTTTTGCAATCAAATTTGTGTTCACTGTCTTTCTGTTTTTATTAATTTCATTTTCAAAACAATAAAAATGGCAATGTTTTTTTTTGTGACTTCCTTGAATTCTTTTCTAAAATAAAGCATGAAACACCGTTCGTGCAGAATTGATCTTGCGGATTCCATTAAAAACAGTTTGGTTGGCTCAGAATGACTTCGATAATCCCATTTACCACCAAGCCGAAGAGAGAGTGAAGAAGATTGTGAACTCCCCAAAGAATTGGCCAGACTATTGAAACAAGAGGAAAGGGTCATTCAACCTCATCAGAAGAGTTGGAAGTCATTAACCTTGGTACTGAGGACGCAAAGAAAGAGATCAAGATAGGGGTTGCTTTAGAAGGAAAAGGTCAAGAGAGGGCTGATTGAAATGCTGCAAGAATATGTGGACATATTCACATGGTCGTACCAAGATATGCCTGGTTTGGATACAGATATTTGGTGCACAGGCTACCTCTCAGAGAAGATTGTCCTTTGGTAAAGCAGAAGCTTCGCAGAACTAGTCCTGATATGGCTGTCAAGATCAAGAAGAGGTTCAGAAATAGTTGGATGCAGGGTTTCTAGCGGTTACCAATTATCCCCCTTGGATGGCCAACATCGTACCCGTGCCGAAGAAGGATGGTAAAGTCAGGATGTGCGTCGATTACCGAGATTTAAACAGAGCCAGTCTGAAAGATGACTTCCCATTACCTCACATTGATGTATTAGTCGATCACGCTGCTCAGTCCTCAATTTTTCTCTTTCATGGATGATTTTCTAGCTATAATCAGATGAAGATGGCGCCAGAAGACATGGAGAAGACGATGTTCGTTACACCTTGGGGCATGTTCTGTTATAAGGTAATGCCATTTGGGTTGAAGAACGCCGGTGCTACCTACCAAAGAGCTATGACGACTCTCTTTCATGACATGATGCACAAAGAAATTGAAGTGGACGTGGATGATATGATTGTGAAGTCTCAGACAGAAGAGGAGCACATGGTAAACTTGCAAAAGTTGTTTGAAAGATTGAGAAAGTTCAAACTGAGGCTCAATCCAAATAAGTGTACATTTGGAGTGAGATCTGGAAAGCTGCTAGGTTTCATTGTCAGTGAGAAAGGGATTGAGGTTGATCCAGCGAAAGTAAAAGCTATTCAAGAAATGCCTGAACCAAGAACGGAAAAGCAGGTTCGTGGGTTTTTAGGGAGGCTAAACTACATTGCACGGTTCATATCTCACCTAACAGCTACGTGCGAACCGATATTTAAATTGCTAAGAAAAGATCAAGCAATCAGGTGGAACAATGATTGTCAAAAGCTTTTGATAAGATAAAAGAAATATTTGCAGAAACCTCAATTCTTATACCTCCAGTTCCTGGGAGGCCTCTAATAATGTACGTTTCAGTAACAGAGAATTCGATGGGGTGTGTATTGGGACAGCATGACGAGTCTGGTCGAAAAGAGCATGCAATATACTACCTTAGCAAAAAGTTTACCGACTGTGAAAAAATATTCGCTGCTCGAGAAAACTTGCTGCACTTTGGCATGGGTTGCTCGCCGACTAAGACAGTATCTGTTGAACCATACTACCTTGTTGATTTCTAAGATGGACCCAGTAAAGTATATCTTTGAAAAGCCGACTCTTACCCGCGAGTGGCTCGTTGGCAGAAGATTTTGACAGAGTATGATATCCAGTACACGTCGCAAAAGGCCATCAAGGGTAGTATTCTGTCTGATTATCTGGCCGAGCAACCAATTGATGACTATCAGCCGATGATGTTTGAATTCCCCGATGAAGATATCATGTACTTAAAGATGAAAGATTGTGAAGAGCCTCGGGTCGAGGAAGGACCGGATCCCGATGACAAGTGGACACTGATGTTTGATGGGGCGGTAAATGTGAATGGAAATGGTGTTGGGGCAGTACTCATTAATCCTAAAGGTGCCACATACCTTTTTCGCCAGATTGACTTTTGAAGTAACCAACAACGAAGCTGAGTACGAGGCCTGTATCATGCGGATTGAGGAAGCCATCGATCTAAGGATCAAAACTATGGACATTTATGGAGATTCTGCTCTAGTGATTAACCAAGTCAATGGAGACTGGAATACTCATCAGCCACATTTGATTCCTTATAGATTATACAACCAGAAGGATCCTGACTTTCTTCAAGACAGTAAAGTTGTATCATGTACCCCGAGATGAAAATCAAATGGCTGATGCCTTAGCCACATTGTCTTCCATGATTAAAGTTCATTGGCAGAATCATGTGCCACACGTTGCTGTGAATCGACTCGAGAGGCCTGCGTATGTGTTTGCAGTCGAGTCTGTTATTGATGAGAAGCCGTGGTTTTATGATATTAAGAATTTCCTCAAAAGGCAAGAGTTTCCTGAAGGAGCGTCAAAAAATGACTAGAAGACACTGAGAAGGCTAGCTGGAAGCTTTTACTTGAACAAGGATGATGTGTTTGTACAAGAGGAACTTTGACATGGTTCTGCTCAGATGCATGGTTAGACACGAAGCAGACATGTTAATGCAGGAAGTACACGAGGGATCTTTCGGTACCCATGCTGGTGGTCATGCAATGGCCAAGAAATTGTTAAGAGACGGTATTACTATGGATATCCATGGAATCTGATTGTTTCAAATACGCTTGGAAGTGCCACAAATGTCAGATCTATTCAGATAAAGTGCATGTACCACCAAACCCTCTGAATGTTATGAATTCTCCTTGGCCATTCGCAATGTGGGGCATCGATATGATTGGAAAGATTGAACCTACTGCTTCTAATGGACATCGCTTCATCCTAGTCGCGATTGATTACTTTACCAAGTGGGTGGAAACAGCTTCCTATGCCAATGTTACCAGACAAATGGTTGCTCGATTCATTAAGAAAGAAATTATCTGTCGTATGGGTTCCTGAGAGAATCATCACTGATAATGGTTCGAATCTCAATAACAAGATGATGAAAGAGCTTGCAAAGACTTTAAGATCGAACACCATAATTCTTCTCCTTACAGACCAAAGATGAATGGTGTTGTAGAGGCGGCAAACAAGAACATTAAGAAGATTATGCAAAAGATGGTTGTGACGTACAAGGATTGGCATGAGATGTTGCCTTTTGCTTTGCATGGGTATCGTACCTCAGTGCGTACGTCAACCGAGGCAACTCCGTTTTCACTTGTGTATGGCATGGAGGCAGTCTTGCCAGTAGAAGTCGAAATCCCTTCTTTGAGGGTGATGATGGATGTAAAACTTGACGAGGCTGAGTGGGTTCAAGCCAGGTTTGATGAGTTAAATTTAATTGAGGAGAAGCGATTAGCAGCGTGTGCCATGGACAACTATATCAGAGAAGGATGAAGAAGGCCTTTGATCAGAAAGTGCGTCCTCGAAGCTATCAGATAGGTGACTTAGTTTTGAAGAGGATCCTTCCTCCCGGTACAGATAACAGGGGCAAGTGGACTCCGAATTATGAAGGTCCATATGTTGTTAAAAAGGTCTTTTCTGGCGGAGCCTTGATGCTTACAACTATGGATGGTGAAGATTTTCCGTCTCCTGTGAATTCAGATGTAGTCAAAAAATACTTCGCATAAACTGACCCGTTGGACAAAAAAGAAAGTCCAGGCAAAAAAGGGCATCCCGGCGAACCAAGAGAAAAATAAAAGGAAAAGGTTCGGGCAAAAGTTAGGGATAAAGAATAAAAATAATATGTACACCCGGTAAGTCGAAAACCTGCAAAGGCGGCTTAGGCAAAAATGGGTATCCCGGTGGATTGAAAACCTGAAAAGGCGGTCCAGGAAAAAGAGGGATTAAAGCGAAGACTACAGTTTGAGTTATCTGTACTTCATCGCGTTTCAGTGTCTACCATCTTGAAGGATATGATCGGTCCAATCACTTTTCTCAGAAAGCAAAAAAATTGGGGGAAATTGAAGATCTATGAGTCATAACAGAATTGGAAATAGTGGAATGTCGTGTTCACATTGCCAATAGGATAGTTTATTTTCTCTTTTTGGCGCAATTACCTCTTCCTAGGAATTGCTTCCTGATGTATTTGCCTTTATAGGCCATTTTCAATCAATAAAAGTCGTTATTCAGTCAAATTGCTCTCTTGTGTTTTTATTTCTACTGTTTTGGTTGCAAAAAAACGTCCGAATTTTTGATAAACATTGCATCTAAAACATGAAGGCTAGACAATGACATGCGGAAAGATAAAACATCTGAAAATCATTTTGAATGTTGAACACACTTGAGTATATTTTGTCCATACGACCCCCTAGGGAATGTATGTCTTGCCGTTTTGCAGGTACTATCTTTGATTGATGGTTAAAGCAGATGAGCCAAAGTTTGTTCGAAGAAGACCCTGTTGTTTCAAACACTGTCCAGTCGTGTAAGAAGTTGGGTCGTCTAAGTCGAGTTCAAAATTTGTTTCCCTAGCATGGTCGAGAGGTTGGTGTTTTCCCCACAAGTGACTCCCTAGTTGAGTTGGTTTCTCTACCGTTCCGAGAATGTCAGATCAGTAAGTATCCTCAGCAGAATTGTTGTATGTCCCCACAGAGTTGGAAGATCGAATCAGAAATTGTGTGCTCAATAAAGTGATCATTTGCTTTCCCTAGCAGGAGTTTCCTCCCTTTGCATCTTGCATGTAGTAATCATCATTTGCATTTCGCATTCTCAAATCGTGTAAATTTCCATTCAGTATGGAGCATTACGCCATGGAAAACTCAAACATATGCATACATGTATTAAACCAGATTGGATCATACCTCCAGAAGAGACAGATCATTCTTCAACATCAGTGTAGCACATTTGCAGCAGTTGCTCTTGGCAACATTCAGAATCGATAATCCCAGGGAGATTTATTTTCTCACCAGTCCGTGAAAGGAAAGCTTGATTCTCTTCCGATTTAGTCGTCAGTAATGTCCTCCTTGTTTTGACACATGTAAATATCATCCTTGCGATACCGGTAAGTGTCGTGTTGATCCCCGTAAATGTTTGTGCTTTTCTTTGATGTCGGCGAACATCATTGTTCGATGTCGGTAAACGTCGGATTCCAATCGTTGGCCATCAGTAAATGGCATGTCTCTCATGGTGTCTACAAAAAAATCATTCTGTCAACACCCTGACGCATTACGCGAAAAACCGGCGGGAAAACGAAACAACAGAGCCGCCACGTGCGTTATTTATCCCAAAAGAGGGAAAGGAACGCTCGAAGTAAACCTGGAAAGAACATGGTCTCACGACCAAGAGAATGGGATCGGGAGTCGGTTATGCGAAGGGAAGGTATTAACACCCCTACGCATCCGTCGTACTCGACGGGATCCACGCACAAAAGGAAGGAATATGTTGTTAAAACACTGCTCAAAACATCACACACACTGGCTGAAAGAGACACAAGTAAACAAAAAACTGACTCGGCAGGATATCGCATCCTGGGCCTACTTAGTCTATCAAGCATAGACATCAGAGTCGAAGTAGTTCGGACAGGGGAAAACGTGCTCGCTAGGATGTCGCATCCTATGCATACGTATCTTCCTCGGACTAAAGAAGAATCAGAGCACTCGTAGCTCAGCTCACGCACGCCAGACAAAACAACACAGGAAATCGACTGCCAATCGCTGGGCTTACGTCAAACTCCACACAAAAACACGCACACAGGAAACCGACTGCCAATCGCTGGGCTTACGTCAGACTCCAACAAGAAACTGGAAACCGAATGCCAATCGCGGACTTACATCGGACTCCAACCAGAAAGGGAGAACAACTCACACAAACAAAACAAAAGGGCGCCCGGAGAGATCAGCTCATCTCCTGCCTACGTACCTCATCTGGTATGAGGATCAGGGCGACGTAGTTCCCCTACGCAGGGACAAAGGACTAGCCTAACCAGATAACAGAGGGAGACACAACTAGGGAGACTAACTCGAGCCTAGATGTTATCATGCATATCATCCCGAAGTTAAGGTTGCTATCTAACTTGCACAGGGAGCAAGCTATCCTAAGCAGCACAAACAATAAAGCAATCAAAGCAAACAATCACAAATAGCACACACTATATACAGAAACAAAGTGGGCTCACACAGGGGTTAGGCTTTAGTCAAGGGGTCATGTCAACCTCGACAAACAAGCCACTGTATCAGGGTGAAGTTAGCTCTTAACCCTAACATTGAGAGTTAGGGTGAAGCAGATGAAATAGGAAGTGAGGGGTGTGCCTCACAAGAGAGTTTCTCTGCAGAAATGCTTCTTCTCATATTTGGTTGAATCCTAATTTCTTTTCTCCCAATTCAGTTTTGTTTTCCTTCTCTATATTGTTGTGCAAAGATAATCATCTTGCAATCAATTTGGTTGATTCACTTGAGTGAAGAGTGAAGAATAAGAAGAGAATTCACTCGGATGATTGAATCTTGTTCATCAAGATTGATTCAGATCACTTAAAGTCTTGTGATCATAGATGGGCTTAAGGATGAGATTGGACTGAAAATGTAAAGAAAATTAAGTGAGAACTTATGTGAAGAACCATCAAGTGAAGTCGAAAGAAAAGTTCGAAAAGAAGAAGTCAATGAAATCAAGCAATCACAGCAGACTTCAAAGAACAAGACATATGCTTGCAGGTTGCAAGAATGTGTGATTACATCAGATGATGTGGTTGATGATGAAGGAGAGATGGTACACTATGCTTTATATAGATGTCGAACCAGTCAATGCAATTGAGGCATTTAAGGATTCTAAGTGGAAGAAAGCAATGATGAGGAACTGAGTCCATCAAAGTCAACAACACATTGTCACTTGTCGAATTGCCTCAATACAAAAGGAAACTTATGTGAAATGGGTATACAATGTGAGTTGAATCCAAAGGAGAAGTCACTCGACACAAGGAAGAGTTTTGGAAAGGGATTTCTTTAGAAAGAAGGAATCGACTTCAACAAAGTTTTTGCACCTGTTGCTAGGATCGAAATAATCAAGTTAGGTATTGGTCTAGAAAACATGAACAATTGGCACATATGTCAATGGTTGTGAATGTGCATTCTGGAATGGCCCATAAATGAAAAAGTTTATGTTGCACAACCAGTGAGTTTGTGAAACAAGGCGAGAAAGCAAAGGTTACATGCGGCATAAAGTCATGTATGGACTTAAGAAAGCCCCAAGAGCTTGGAATAAGAAGGTATATAGCTTTCTAAGTGAGAAGGAATTTGTAAAGTGCACAACTGAGCATGAAGTATAGTAAGAAGAAGCAATAGTGAATTGCTTATACTGTGTCTCTATGTCGATGACTGTTGATAACACGAAGTTGCAGCAAGAAGAGATCGAAGGTTTCAACATGACTAAGTGAGGAGTTTGAAATGTCAGACTTGGTAAATCTCTCAAACTTCCTTGGCATCAAATTTTACAAGAGTAGTAAAGGATTATGATGCACTAAAGAATATGCAAGTGAAATACTCAAGAGTTTTGAGATGCAAGATTGCAACCACCCAACTTCGACTCCAGCTGAGCCCAAAATTCAACTATCAAAAGACAACAGATGAAGATGATGTTGATCCAACACAATACTAAGACTCATTG
>NW_026113669.1:0-10580 GCF_024323335.1 Lathyrus oleraceus
TACAATTCAATCAAATTTTATGAGTTTAACAACAACATTTTCATCATTCACACAATTCAATCAAATTTCATGGGTTTAACAACAACAACATTTTCATCATTCATACAATTTGTTAACACCCAAAAACAATCTCTCGCAGTTTCCTCACCCCAATCAAATTTATGGGTTCAACAAACAACATTTTCATTATTCACACAATTCTATCAAATTTCGTGGGTTTAACATCAACATTTTCACCATTCACACAATTCAATCAAATTTCATATGTTTAACAACAACATTTTCATTATTCCAACAATTCAATCAAATTTCATGGGTTTAACAACAACATTTTCATTATTCACACAACTCAATCAAATTTCATGGGTTTAATAGAAAATTTTCATCATTCCCATAATTCAATCAAATTTATGGGTTTAACAACTACATTTCATCCTTCAGACAATTCAATCAAATTTCATGGGTTTAATAATAACAACATTTTCATTATTCACACAATTCAATCAAATTTCTTGGGTTTAACAACAACATTTTCATCATTCACTTAATTCAATCAAATTGCATGGGATTAACAACAACATTTCATTATTCCAACAATTCTATCAAATTTCATGGTTTAACAACAACATTTCATCATTCACACAATTTAATCCAATTTCATGGGTTTAACAACAACATTTTATTCATTCTCAAAATTCAATCAAATTTCATGGTTTTAACAACATTTTCATCACTCACACAATTCAATCAAATTGCATGGGTTTAACAACAACATTTTCATCATTCACACAATTCAATCAAATTTCATGGGTTTAACAACAACATTTTTATCATTCACATAATTAAATCAAATTCTATCGGTTTAAAAATAACATTTTCATCATTTACAGAATTCAATCAAATTTCACGGGTTTAACGACAACATTTTCATCATTCATACAATTCAATCAGATTTTATGAGTTTAACAACAACATTTTCATCATTCACACAATTCAATCAAATTTCATGGGTTTAACAACAACAACATTTTCATCATTCATACAATTCAATCAAATTTCATGGGTTCAACAACAACAACATTTTCATTATTCACACAATTCTATCAAATTTCATTGGTTTAACATCAACACTTTCATCACTCACACAATTCAATCAAATTTCATGAATTTAACAACAACAACATTTTCATCTTTCCCATAATTCAATCAAATTTGATGGGTTTAACAACTACATTTTCATCATTCAGACAATTCAATCAAATTTCATGGGTTTAATGATAACAACATTTTCATTATTCACACAATTCAATACAATTTCTTGGGTTTAACAGCAACATTTCATCATTCACTTAATTCAATCAAATTTCATGGGATTAACAACAACATTTTCATTATTCACACAATTCAATAAAATTTCATGGGTTTAACAACAACATTTTCATCATTCACACAATTTAATCAAATTTCATGGGTTTAACAACAACATTTTCATCATTCACAAAATTCAATCAAATTTCATGCTTTTAATGATATAACATTTCTTATTCACACAATTCAATCAAATTCTTGGGTTAACACAACATTTTCATCATTCCCTTAATTCAATCAAATTTTCATGGGATTAACAACAACATTTTCATCACTACACAATTCAATTAAATTTCATGTGGTTAACAACAACAACATTTCATCATTCACACTCAATCAAATTTCATGGGTTTAACAACAACATTTTTATCATTCACATAATTCAATCAAATTCTATGGTTTAAAAATACATTTCATCATTTACAGAATTCAATCAAATTCACAGGTTTAACGACACAATTTTCATCATACAAAATTCAATCAAATTTTATGAGTTTAACAACAACATTTTCATCATTCACACAATTCAATCAAATTTCATGGGTTTAACAACAACAACATTTCATCATTCATACAATTCAATCAAATTTAATGGGTTCAACAACAACATTTTCATTATTCACACAATTCTATCAAATTTCGTGGGTTTAACATCAACATTTTCACCATTCACCAATTCAATCAAATTTCATATGTTTAACAACCACATTTTCATTATTCCAACAATTCAATCAAATTCATGGGTTTAACAACAAACATTTTCATTATTCACACAACTCAATCAAATTTCATGGGGTTAATAGAAAATTTTCATCATTCCCATAATTCAATCAAATTTTATGGGTTTAACAACTACATTTTCATCCTTCAGACAATTCAATCAAATTCATGGTTTAATAATAACAACATTTTCATTATTCACACAATTCAATCAAATTTATTGGGTTTAACAACAACATTTTCATCATTCACTTAATTCAATCAAATTGCATGGGATTAACAACAACATTTTCATTATTCCAACAATTCTATCAAATTTCATGGGTTTAACAACAACATTTTCATCATTCACACAATTTAATCCAATTTCATGGGTTTAACAACAACATTTTATTCATTCTCAAAATTCAATCAAATTTCATGGTTTTAACAACATTTTCATCACTCACACAATTCAATCAAATTGCATGGGTTTAACAACAACATTTTCATCATTCACACAATTCAATCAAATTTCATGGGTTTAACAACAACATTTTTATCATTCACAATTAAATCAAATTCTATCGGTTAAAAATAACATTTCATCATTTACAGAATTCAATCAAATTTCACGGGTTTAACGACAACATTTTATCATTCATACAATTCAATCAGATTTTATGAGTTTAACAACAACATTTTCATCATTCACACAATTCAATCAAATTTCATGGGTTTAACAACAACAACATTTTCATCATTCATACAATTCAATCAAATTTCATGGGTTCAACAACAACAACATTTTCATTATTCACACAATTCTATCAAATTTCATTGGTTTAACATCAACACTTTCATCACTCACACAATTCAATCAAATTTCATGAATTTAACAACAACAAAATTTCATCTTTCCATAATTCAATCAAATTTGATGGGTTTAACAACTACATTTCATCATTCAGACAATTCAATCAAATTTCATGGTTTAATGATAACAACATTTTCATTATTCACACAATTCAATACAATTTCTTGGGTTTAACAGCAACATTTCATCATTCACTTAATTCAATCAAATTTCATGGGAACAACAACATTTTCATTATTCACACAATTCAATAAAATTTCATGGGTTTAACAACAACATTTTCATCATTCACAAAATAATCAAATTTCATGGGTTTAACAACAACATTTTCATCATTCACAAAATTCAATCAAATTTCATGCTTTTAACAACATTTTCATCACTCACACAATTCAATTAAATTGCATGTGTTTAACAACAACAACATTTTCATCATTCACACAATTCAATCAAATTCATGGGTTAACAACAACTTTTTTATCATTCACATAATTCAATCAAATTCTATTGGTTTAAAATAACATTTTCATCATTTACAGAATTCAATCAAATTTCACAGGTTTAACGACAACATTTTCATCATTCATACAATTCAATCAAATTTTATGAGGTTAACAACAACATTTTATCATTCACACAATTCAATCAAATTTCATGGGTTTAACAACAACAACATTTTCATCATTCATACAATTCAATCAAATTTAATGGTTCAACAACAACATTTTCTATTCACACAATTCTATCAAATTTCGTGGGTTTAACATCAACATTTTCACCATTCACACACATTCAATCAAATTTCATATGTTTAACAACAACATTTTCATTATTCCAACAATTCAATCAAATTTCATGGGTTTAACAACAACATTTTCATTATTCACACAACTCAATCAAATTTCATGGGTTTAATAGAAAATTTCATCATTCCCATAATTCAATCAAATTTTATGGGTTTAAACAACTACATTTTCATCCTTCAGACAATTCAATCAAATTTCATGGGTTTAATAATACAAACATTTTCATTATTCACACAATTCAATCAAATTTCTTGGGTTTAACAACAACATTTTCATCATTCACTTAATTCAATCAAATTGCATGGGATTAACAACAACATTTTCATTATTCCAACAATTCTATCAAATTTCATGGGTTTAACAACAACATTTTCATCATTCACACAATTTAATCCAATTTCATGGGTTTAACAACAACATTTTATTCATTCTCAAAATTCAATCAAATTTCATGGTTTTAACAACATTTTCATCACTCACACAATTCAATCAAATTGCATGGGTTTAACAACAACATTTTCATCATTCACACAATTCAATCAAATTTCATGGGTTTAACAACAACATTTATCATTCACATATTAAATCAAATTCTATCGGTTTAAAAATAACATTTTCATCATTTACAGAATTCAATCAAATTTCACGGGTTTAACGACAACATTTTCATCATTCATACAATTCAATCAGATTTTATGAGTTTAACAACAACATTTTCATCATTCACACAATTCAATCAAATTTCATGGGTTTAACAACAACAACATTTTCATCATTCATACAATTCAATCAAATTTCATGGGTTCAACAACAACAACATTTTCATTATTCACACAATTCTATCAAATTTCATTGGTTTAAACATCAACACTTTCATCACTCACAAATTCAATCAAATTTCATGAATTTAACAACAACAACATTTCATCTTTCCATAATTCAATCAAATTTGATGGGTTTAACAACTACATTTTCATCATTCAGACAATTCAATCAAATTTCATGGGTTTAATGATAACAACATTTTCATTATTCACACAATTCAATACAATTTCTTGGGTTTAACAGCAACATTTCATCATTCACTTAATTCAATCAAATTTCATGGGATTAACAACAACATTTTCATTATTCACACAATTCAATAAAATTTCATGGGTTTAACAACAACATTTTCATCATTCACAAAATTTAATCAAATTTCATGGGTTTAACAACAACATTTTCATCATTCACAAAATTCAATCAAATTTCATGCTTTTAACAACATTTTCATCACTCACACTATTCAATTAAATTTCATGTGTTTAACAACAACAACATTTTCATCATTCACACAATTCAATCAAATTTCATGGGTTAACAACAACTTTTTTATCATTCACATAATTCAATCAAATTCTATTGGTTTAAAATAACATTTCATCATTTACAGAATTCAATCAAATTTCACAGGTTTAACGACAACATTTTCATCATTCATACAATTCAATCAAATTTTATGAGTTTAACAACAACATTTTCATCATTCACACAATTCAATCAAATTTCATGGTTTAACAACAACAACATTTTCATCATTCATACAATTCAATCAAATTTAATGGGTTCAACAACAACATTTTCATTATTCACACAATTCTATCAAATTTCGTGGGTTTAACATCAACATTTTCACCATTCACACAATTCAATCAAATTTCATATGTTTAACAACAACATTTTCATTATTCCAACAATTCAATCAAATTTCATGGGTTTAACAACAACATTTTCATTATTCACACAACTCAATCAAATTTCATGGGTTTAATAGAAAATTTTCATCATTCCCATAATTCAATCAAATTTTATGGGTTTAACAACTACATTTTCATCCTTCAGACAATTCAATCAAATTTCATGGGTTTAATAATAACAATTTTCATATTCACACAATTCAATCAAATTTCTTGGTTTAACAACAACATTTTCATCATTCACTTAATTCAATCAAATTGCATGGGATTAACAACACATTTCATTATTCCAACAATTCTCAAATTTCATGGTTTAACAACAACATTTCATCATTCACACAATTTAATCAATTTCATGGGTTTAACAACAACATTTTATTCATTCTCAAAATTCAATCAAATTTCATGGTTTTAACAACATTTTCATCACTCACACAATTCAATCAAATTGCATGGGTTTAACAACAACATTTTCATCATTCACACAATTCAATCAAATTTCATGGGTTTAACAACAACATTTTTATCATTCACATATTAAATCAAATTCTATCGGTTTAAAAATAACATTTTCATCATTTACAGAATTCAATCAAATTTCACGGGTTTAACGACAACATTTTCATCATTCATACAATTCAATCAGATTTTATGAGTTTAACAACAACATTTTCATCATTCACACAATTCAATCAAATTTCATGGGTAACAACCACAACATTTTCATCATTCATACAATTCAATCAAATTTCATGGGTTCAACAACAACAACATTTTCATTATTCACACAATTCTATCAAATTTCATTGGTTTAACATCAACACTTTCATCACTCACACAATTCAATCAAATTTCATGAATTTAACAACAAACATTTTCATCTTTCCCATAATTCAATCAAATTTGATGGGTTAACAACTACATTTTCATCATTCAGACAATTCAATCAAATTTCATGGGTTTAATGATAACAACATTTTCATTTTCACACAATTCAATACAATTTCTTGGGTTTAACAGCAACATTTCATCATTCACTTAATTCAATCAAATTTCATGGGATTAACAACAACATTTTCATTATTCACAATTCAATAAAATTTCATGGGTTTAACAACAACATTTTCATCATTCACAAAATTTAATCAAATTTCATGGGGTTAACAACAACATTTTCATCATTCACAAAATTCAATCAAATTTCATGCTTTTAACAAACATTTTCATCACTTACACAATTCAATTAAATTGCATGTGTTTAACAACAACAACATTTCATCATTCACACAATTCAATCAAATTTCATGGGTTTAACAACAACTTTTTTATCATTCACATAATTCAATCAAATTCTATGGTTTAAAAATAACATTTTCATCTTACAGAATTCAATCAAATTTCACAGGTTTAACGACAACATTTTCATCATTCATACAATTCAATCAAATTTTATGAGTTTAACAACAACATTTTCATCATTCACACAATTCAATCAAATTTCATGGGTTAACAACAACAACATTTCATCATTCATACAATTCAATCAAATTTAATGGGTTCAACAACAACATTTCATTATTCACACAATTCTATCAAATTTCGTGGGTTTAACATCAACATTTTCACCATTCACACAATTCAATCAAATTTCATATGTTTAACAACAACATTTTCATTATTCCAACAATTCAATCAAATTTCATGGGTTTAACAACAACATTTTCATTATTCACACAACTCAATCAAATTTCATGGGTTTAATAGAAAATTTTCATCATTCCCATAATTCAATCAAATTTTATGGGTTTAACAACTACATTTTATCCTTCAGACAATTCAATCAAATTTCATGGGTTAATAATAACAACATTTTCATTATTCACACAATTCAATCAAATTTCTTGGGTTTAACAACAACATTTTCATCATTCACTTAATTCAATCAAATTGCATGGATTAACAACAACATTTCATTATTCCAACAATCTATCAAATTTCATGGTTTAACAACAACATTTTCATCATTCACACAATTTAATCCAATTTCATGGGTTTAAAAACAACATTTTTATCATTCTCAAAATCAATCAAATTTCATGGTTTAACAACATTTTCATCACTCACACAATTCAATCAAATTGCATGGGTTTAACAACAACATTTTCATCATTCACACAATTCAATCAAATTTAGGGGTTTAACAACAACATTTTTATCATTCACATATTAAATCAAATTCTATCGGTTTAAAAATAACATTTCATCATTTACAGAATTCAATCAAATTTCACGGGTTTAACGACAACATTTTCATCATTCATACAATTCAATCAGATTTTATGAGTTTAACAACAACATTTTCATCATTCACACAATTCAATCAAATTTCATGGGTTTAACAACAACAACATTTTCATCATTCATACAATTCAATCAAATTTCATGGGTTCAACAACAACAACATTTTCATTATTCACACAATTCTATCAAATTTCATTGGTTTAACATCAACACTTTCATCACTCACACAATTCAATCAAATTTCATGAATTTAACAACAACAACATTTTCATCTTTCCCATAATTCAATCAAATTGATGGGTTTAACAACTACATTTTCATCATTCAGACAATTCAATCAAATTTCATGGGTTTAATGATAACAACATTTTCATTATTCACACAATTCAATACAATTTCTTGGGTTTAACAGCAACATTTCATCATTCACTTAATTCAATCAAATTTCATGGGATTAACAACAACATTTTCATTATTCACACAATTCAATAAAATTTCATGGGTTTAACAACAACATTTTCATCATTCACAAAATTTAATCAAATTTCATGGGTTTAACAACAAAACACATTTCATCATTCACAAAATTCAATCAAATTTCATGCTTTTACAACATTTTCATCACTTACACAATTCAATTAAATTGCATGTGTTTAACAACAACAACATTTTCATCATTCACACAATTCAATCAAATTTCATGGGTTTAACAACAACTTTTTTTATCATTCACATAATTCAATCAAATTCTATTGGTTAAAAATAACATTTTCATCATTACAGAATTCAATCAAATTTCACAGGTTTACGACAACATTTCATCATTCATACAATTCAATCAAATTTTATGAGTTTAACAACAACATTTTCATCATTCACACAATTCAATCAAATTTCATGGGTTTAACAACAAAACATTTTCATCATTCATACAATTCAATCAAATTTAATGGGTTCAACAACAACATTTTCATTATTCACACAATTCTATCAAATTTCGTGGGTTTAACATAAACATTTCACCATTCACACAATTCAATCAAATTTCATATGTTTAACAACAACATTTTCATTATTAACAATTCAATCAAATTTCATGGGTTTAACAACAACATTTTCATTATTCACACAACTCAATCAAATTCATGGGTTTATAGAAAATTTTCATCATTCCCATAATTCAATCAAATTTTATGGGTTTAACAACTACATTTTCATCCTTCAGACAATTCAATCAAATTTCATGGGTTAATAATAACAACATTTTCATTATTCACACAATTCAATCAAATTTTGGGTAACAACAACATTTTCATCATTCACTTAATTCAATCAAATTGCATGGGATTAACAACAACATTTTCATTATTCCAACAATTCTATCAAATTTCATGGGTTAACAACAACATTTTCATCATTCACACAATTAATCCAATTTCATGGGTTTAACAACAACATTTTATCATTCTCAAAATTCAATCAAATTTCAGTTTTAACAACATTTCATCACTCACACAATTCAATCAAATTGCATGGGTTTAACAACAACATTTTCATCATTCACACAATTCAATCAAATTTCATGGTTTAACAACAACATTTTATCATTCACATATTAAATCAAATTCTATCGGTTTAAAAATAACATTTTCATCATTTACAGAATTCAATCAAATTTCACGGGTTTAACGACAACATTTTCATCATTCATACAATTCAATCAGATTTTATGAGTTTAACAACAACATTTTCATCATTCACACAATTCAATCAAATTTCATGGGTTTAACAACAACAACATTTTCATCATTCATACAATTCAATCAAATTTCATGGGTTCAACAACAACAACATTTTCATTATTCACACAATTCTATCAAATTCATTGGTTTAACATCAACACTTTCATCACTCACACAATTCAATCAAATTTCATGAATTTAACAACAACAACATTTTCATCTTTCCCATAATTCAATCAAATTTGATGGGTTTAACAACTACATTTTCATCATTCAGACAATTCAATCAAATTCATGGGTTAATGATAACAACATTTTCATTATTCACACAATTCAATAAATTTCTTGGGTTTAACAGCAACATTTCATCATTCACTTAATTCAATCAAATTTCATGGGATTAACAACAACATTTTCATTATTCACACAATTCAATAAATTTCATGGGGTTAACAACAACATTTTCATCATTCACAAATTTAATCAAATTCATGGGTTTAACAACAACATTTTCATCATTCACAAAATTCAATCAAATTTCATGCTTTTAACAACATTTTCATCACTTACACAATTCAATTAAATTGCATGTGTTTAACAACAACAACATTTTCATCATTCACACAATTCAATCAAATTTCATGGGTTTAACAACTTTTTTTATCATTCACATAATTCAATCAAATTCTATTGGTTTAAAAATAACATTTTCATCATTTACAGAATTCAATCAAATTTCACAGGTTTAACGACAACATTTTCATCATTCATACAATTCAATCAAATTTTATGAGTTTAACAACAACATTTTCATCATTCACACAATTCAATCAAATTTCATGGGTTTAACAACAACAACTTTTCATCATTCATACAATTCAATCAAATTTAATGGGTTCAACAACAACATTTTCATTATTCACACAATTCTATCAAATTTCGTGGGTTTAACATCAACATTTTCACCATTCACACAATTCAATCAAATTTCATATGTTAACAACAACATTTTCATTATTCAACAATTCAATCAAATTTCATGGGTTTA
>NW_026113670.1:0-10495 GCF_024323335.1 Lathyrus oleraceus
AAAAAGTGGATCCCGTAGAGTACTATGGATGCGTAGGGGTGCTAATACCTTCCCTTCGCATAACCGACTCCTGAACCCAAGATTTGGTTGCGAGACCCCGTCTTGTCCTTTCCTTTTTTCAGGTTTACTTCGAGCGTTTCCTTTCCCTCCTTTGGGATGAATAACGCACGGTGGCGACTCTCCTGTCATTCTCTTTCGCCGTTGTTTTTTTCGCGCACTGTATTTTTCAGGTTGCGACATACATCACCGAAAGAAAGGCCAAGCTCAAAGTGGTTTACAATGGATATACCTATTACTACGTGGTGGTTTAAAAAGGCTCAAAGTTATAAGCAAAAAACGTCAGTGTGTGTCAGTCAAACCAGATGAACTTAATCAGAAATAGATCAAACTAGATAAAAAATAATGCATGGATACACTCAAAAAAGGAAAGTGAACAATAGAATTTATTTTGCTCAAACCTTACTAGTTGAGGTATTTGTAGGTTGAGTACAGGTCCTTTGATTCTTTTCTCATCCTTTGCCTTCAAGTTGCAAGTTGTTGTTCTGATGATCAAGTTTCTTTTGATTCATTTTTTCAATGCTAAAGTGCTAAACTTGCAAATCTGAAGAAAAAAAAGCACACAACTACAAACTTGTTCATTAAAGACAACATTCATAGTCATGGAAGAGGCATGCTCTAATAGCTAATTCCTCTATTGGGAGGTATCGAATAATAGAACGTAAATTTTGCAAAACAAAAAACTTGTTATAACCGATGGGTTTCCTCCCGTCCAACGCTTCGTTTCGGCCATTAGTTTGATGTCCTATGCTTAAAACACGTCAGGCGCAAGGGATACTCTCAAGTCGATTAAAACTCTTATTGTTATTCCTTTGTGACATTTACTACCTTTTTCTCCCAATTGGTAGCATGTCTCTAGATCCTCCATATATGGTGTCGATTCATACACATTAAACACCACATTTTCCTTGTTGAACTTCAAAACAAGTTCACCTGTCTTCACATATATTTTGCTTTCTCGGTTGCCAAAAATGGGCGTCCAAGAATAACGGACCCTCCTGAATCTCCTTTCATGTCAATCACCACAAAATCTGCAGGGAAGGTCAAACCATCGACATGAACTAACATGTTTTATAAATACCAACCGAATGAGTAACAGATGAATCAGCTAAAGTGAAATTCATATTGCTCGGTATGACCTCTCCTATCTTCATTTCCTTAAATTTTTTCAGTGGCATGACATTGGTGCTCGATCCTAAATCACATAAAGCACGTGGTATCTTCGCCCAACCAATGGCACAAGCGATGGTGAACTTTCTTGGATCCTTCATCTTTGGTGGCAATGCCTGAGGTGCAACAATCTCCTCTTTCTCTGTCATGTTCACCTATTCTTTTATCAACTTCTGCTTTGTACAACAATACCTGCATAAACCAAGCAAACTTGGGAATTAATTCTAAAACCTCATGAAATGAGACACTTACCAGAAGTGTAGTAAACATTTCTTTAAAATTTGAAAACATCTTGCCTTATCTTCATGTACCAGTCTCTTCTTAATGATGGGATACAATGGTTTTATGTAATCCGGTAATTCTGGATTCGGATCACTCAAGACCTGTTCTTTGTTCTCCTCCAATGGGAATTTTTATCTGTTAGTTGATCAATGGTGACTCTTATTTCCTATTCGTCACCTTGATTCCACTCTCCTCTTTTTCAATCACATCTTCTTCTTTCTCAATCATATCATCTTTAACTATTTCATCTTCACCTTTTCGATCATCACCCCAAAACACGTTTCCACAACCTTGCATGATTCATTCTTAGGATTATCTACAATGTTACTTGCATATCCTCCACTCGAGCTCGATAAACCAATTATTTTCCTAAATAACTGACCAATTTGTATCTCCAAATTTTTTTATCAACACATCATGGTTTCTATTCATGGTCTCATGGTTCTTATTCACCTGATCAAAACTACTTTGAGTGACTTCAATGAAATTTTGCAGGGTCTCTTCCAACTGTGAAGGTTTCCTTTGCATTTGAGCTTGTTGGCCTTGTTGCATAGCTTGATTAACAGTTGAATTTTGGTTATTACCCCAACGGAAATTTGAGTGATCTTTTCAACCTAGATTGTAGGTGTTGGAATAAGGGTTGTTCTTCTAAAAATTAGCAAATTGGACTTTTTCACTTGACCCTTCCAAATAGCACCTTTGATTTTCATGTTCTCCTCCATAAAAATCACACCTAAGTGTTTGTACCTGGCTCACGTTAGCTTTACCTAAGCTGCTTTCAGCTTTCTTTTTATTTAACAATTCAATTTGAGGTAAAAGTGAAGTATGGGTATCAACAACTAACATGCCTTTGGGTGTGCCCATAGTTTCAATTTTTACCGACCTTTCGCTTTTAGAACGATACTCATTCAAGCATATATTCTCAATAAGGTCTTTCATTTATGGTTCGGTCATTGATCGAATAGTGCCTTCCGCGGAAGTGTCCAACAAAATGCGTGTCTGACTCTTGAGACATTTGATGGAACTTACATTTGCTCCATATTATCCATATTGTGATTCGGGCATCTGTGTAACAAAAGTTGGATCTTTCCCATGAGTCATAAAATAACTCAGTTTCCTGATGCTCGAAATTTACAATCTCTACTATATGCTGGGTAAACTGAGTAGTGGTGAAGAATCTTTCTAGGAATTTGTCCTCCAATTCTTTCCAAGTTTGAATTGTTCCACTTGGAAGGAAAAATAGCCAATCCTTAGCCCTTTCAATTAGTGAGAACCCAAACAACCTTAATTTAACATGGTCTTCAGTGACATCGGTTGGTTTTCACATCGAAGTTGTTTCGTAGAAACGTGCAAGATGCTTCCACTGGTCTCTAATCATGTTCTCATCGAACGAATTATCTCTTAAACCTGAAAGCACATAATTCTTAATATCAAAGTTAGCAGGGTCTGCCGATACAAACCCTCTCGAAACCTATCATTAATCGGTTATTTACATTAATCCCTCATAGTTTGGGGTGGTACAACTGCCATGATCATTTCCTCTTCAGTGTCAAAAGAAATCAGGGTTTGATCTTCAATTAAGATCTCTTGAGCTATATTTCTTCCCTGACTGCTCTCCTATAGCACATGCAGTTATTTCAATTTATTGATCAAACGGTGTCAACACCGATCCTGAGTTGCGCATACACAAACAGGAAATACCTCAGTAACACTATCATTATTAAGAAAATAAAACGAAAATAAAAAAGACTAAAAATAAAACTTTGCACAAGCGTTGCCTTGTTGAGATATCAACAGTCCCCAGCAGCGGCGACAAAAACTTGATGACTTCTCAGCAAGTGTACCGATAGTGTCGCAATAATAAAATATAGAATCCATAAGGACTATTTTTTAACAAGACAAAATATGTGCAATTTATAGAACATAATAAAACGGGGGGGGGGGGGGGGGTTTTCGAGTTTGCAATGCGAAAAGTAAATAAGTGTTTAAACAAAATTATGAAAGTGGTTGATTGTGTTTTAAATCCCTTATTTCTCTATTGTTGATGTTTTATGCCTTATATGAATAATCTTATCAATATAACCTCACGACGAATTAACAAAGCCGCTATAACCGGTCCCTCGTGAAATAACTCACTAATCACTACTCGGAGCTTCCTTTTCACCTAAATTTTTATTAAGTACAATTCTTTCACACTTAGCTAATTTTTACTCATTCTTTGATCTTTCTTCTTCATATTAGTTCATCTCTCACTTGTTTTGATCTGATTCTTCGACTAAATTCATGCAATGATAGTCTGCCATCATCTTTAATTCAAATCTTAGTTGATGAACTCTTGAATTCATTTGAGAACAAAAATGCTTATGCATTTTATCCCCTACCTCGTACACATGCTTACATGAAAGGACTCTAGGTAACACATATTTAGAGATTGTGGATATCAACCAAGTGAATAGAGCTTGATCTTGGACAATCTAAGATTCATACTCTTCACAAATAATATTGGCCAATCTATCATTATTGGTTTTGAACATGGGAAGAATATGTGGATTCACCACTAAATTATAAAGCTTATATGACCAAATCACACCTTCAACATGGTGATTCCACATGAGGAAGTTCTTCTCTTAGAGTTTGATCGAAAGTTTCAGTGCACACGTGTTTCCCGAGCTTGAATTCATCATTGTTGTTGCAACTGCCTGTGAATTTAATCATATGTTGTTTGACTTGCAACATGCTTTCTGGAACAACCATTTGAGCTTCTCTTAAGCTTGGTTTTAACACGATTTTGTAGATGGAACGATCGAAGAATGACGCTTATGATATGCATAAAATAAACGCGAGAAGAGGAAGAAGTAAGAGCGAAAGTTGTACCTTATTAAACGAATGATCCCATAATAAATAAGGTTTGACTCAATGAAAGAGTTAGCACAAGATCCTTTTGTGTTTATTGAAAATAGTCCATTACTTGACACAAGAGAAGATACTTGCTATATATACAGTGCCCCTACAAATTTTTGATAGTTAGTTACACCATGCAAGAGTTTGTTAGTTATTCTAACTAACTCTCTTTAACACCTTCTAACTAACATAAATATCATCTTATCTAACTATTCTAAGTGCATTTTATGCTTGCTAATTATGATACTCCAATATCTAAAAAAGGATCCAAGAGTCAATCTTAAATTTCACTATTATAATGTTATGTTGAGTAAACAAGTATTTTTTATGTTTTTGTATAAAGTAATATCAAAATAAATAAATAAAATCACTTTTATAAATTTAAAAATAGAAAGGTTAATATTATATTCCATCATTATAATATATATCTTTAGCAAAGTGAATATTTAAATAATAAATATTGGAAAGTATATGGACTATTCAAGTTGTCTTTAATTTTGACTATCCATATTTTTGTTACTATATCAATGACTTATTACTTCCTTATGTATGATGGACAAGTTTAGTCCTTGTCTATGTTAAAATCCACCCCTTAAAATATCTAGTCTATATGCTCTTTTAAGCACATCATAATTGGAAATGAGGAGTTCAAATACTTATGTTCTTTTTAAAGGGACCTATAATTATTAAAGTCATGGGGTGTAATTTTTTAATCAAATCCACCTCTAATAAACAACTCTTATGACTACATTGCACATGTTTACAACTAACAAGTGGGTATGTCTATGAACCCTATCCTCAACCATACTTGGCCACGTGAATTTGCTCCAAACTCCAAACTACAAAGCTCAAACCTCAAAAACGTGCAACTCACGCGCCATGGAACACAATTGGAAAAATAAACCACAACATGACAGAGGAAACTGTGGGTCATAATTTCTAGGATATTCTCAGCATGGCATCCTTAAAGTTTTAAACTTTCCTTTCCACTTTCAAAAGGGTCTTTCTTTCAACACCAATAACCTTGTTTTGTTTTTTGGTTTCAGAAAAGTTCTTGGTGTTACTCATGGAGATTGAGCCAAGAAAGAGACCCTTTCTCAAGTTAACAGGTTTTCATTTTTCTTGTTTTTGTTGTGTTTAATCATTGATTGTTTTTTATGATTATGTTGTGCTAGTAGTAGAATATTGATAATTCACCTTAAAGTATGAGATTTAATGAAAGTCTTTGTTTTTTATGACCTGTTTTGTTATTTTTAGTTTAAATGATTACTGATTTAGTTTTTCATTTGTTATAGTACTGACTATATTACAAAGAGAATTAGTTCTGTTATAGATATATTTTTCAGTTTAAAATCGAACTTTTCTAGTTTGAAAACATCCACACTGTTGACACACATAATTACAAGTATCGGTGTCGGTTTCGGACACTGATGTTTATTTAGAGGTGTCGGTACTAAGTTTGAGATATATTATTGTCATGATATTTTTTTCTTTTTTTTTCTTTTCAACTGACAATTTTCTAAATTTTTTCCAGATTCCAGGTGGATGAAATGCATGACATTAACATTATTGAATGGAGCAAGAAAAGAAAATTGCAGGGTTTTCAGTTGGATTTGCTAAGACCAAAACATAAATGTTGGGTGAGAGTGTTTTATAGGGAAGGTGATGCGATGGTTTTTGGGGAGAATGTGAAGGTTTGCTTCAGAAGGGTGAAGCTCGAAATATGCTTAAGGTTGAACTTGGGGAGACAAGTGTGGTTGTGTTATGACCTTGTTTGCACTCTAGACCAGTTGGTTTCCCCCATTAGAATCATTAGGAACAACAAAGGGATTGAATCAGAGCTGATATGCATTTGTCTTTTTGCCATTTTGGGAAAAATTCCACTTTTCACATGGGATCGGGTTTTCAACTATGAGAGGTTTTTTATAACCAAGTTGAAAAACTTGTCCTGATGTGTTTTGCAATGTGTTTGGGGGCCATTGGGATCAGAACAAAGTGATTTGAGGGCTTGGTGCATGAATTGCAAAATCTGACTTGGGCATGTCTGGTTTGTGCATCAGGATGATCTTCAATCTCTGAATCAAGGCCAAATGAAATTGGCTGATGCATTTTGTCCAAAACTCATGCCAAACGTTCCTTTCCATGTCCTTGATTAGATTAAAAAAGAACCAGGTCAAAAGGAGTTGTGGTTTGGAAATGGCAATGTGGTAAAGTAGTGGTCTTGGTCATGTTTTAGGGTGTCATACCCTAAGATTTTCCCCACCTAATCCATCTGCATTCATTCATTTGCAATCATTTATCCATTCATCAACATCTGATTCGATTCCTTATAATCATTTCATATGGTCATAAATGTCACATTTTTCATACATAGGTCAAGATTAATATTCATTTTGGTTGATTTGCCTTATTTTGACAAGTCCATACATTCATCCATTCATGCGTTACATGTCCATAATCGGGCATGGTTTTGATTTTACTTAAGCTTTTGATAAGTTTATTGCTTAGGATTTTTTTCTTCGTGAACTTTCTTTAGGTGTTAGTCGATCTTAATCAATTTTAATCACATCATTACCCACTAATGCATGTATTTATCATTTGTTTTGTTTTGCATTTATAAAGATGTTTGTATCTGGATTGAAGATTTAGAGCTATATTTTTTGCATTCTTAAAAATTAGTTCTTATTTGGTTTGTTTTGGTATTGTTTTTAAATTCTAGGAATAACGTTTTTGTGTGTTGTGTTTTTTGTTAAATAGGTAATGAAAAGTTAATTTTTATTTTACAATTTAAATTAAGACATGAATTTTAAAGATGATTAATTATATTTTTTTGTTCTACAATTTGTTTTTGCAATTTAAACTTGTTTTACATTTTTTTTCTTTTATTTGAATTTAAATAATTTTGGGTCACACTTATAATTAATTTGTTTATTTTTTTAATTTAGAAAAATAGTTTTTGTCTTATTCTTTTTCTTTCTATATCATAAAACCACAAAAAGAGGGGGATTTAAAAAAGAATCAGCAAGCATGTTTAGGTATTTTAAAGTAAATTCCAAACAAGTTACTGCAAAACCAAAGTTTTTATACTTTCAATTCATTTACAACTTGATATTAGCAATAATAAACCAGAGAGAGTCTATACATTAGTTCACAATTCAGCATCCAACACCTATCTTTGAGTAGAGAAGCTCTTTGTCTCTTTGCTGTAGAGATAATACAGAAAATACAATTAGCATTTCTCTAAGTAAAACTTATTTTAAAAAGTCAAATGTAAAAAGGATAGAGCAGGGTATCATCATTTAAACAATTCAACAACAAAACTTAATCAGAGATCAAGATGGAGCCATTTAAAAGCATATTATATTCAAATTAAATCCTAATCTCTGCATATATATTCAACAGTAAGCAAGCAAAGAAAAAGGGGAAGAACAGAAAAATAGCCATAAGAAAATTTCAAACCAAAATATTGAAACATTTTTCAAACAACAACATACAAAATTTGGAATACTAAGCATCAAATTTCATTAGAACCATAACTACAGAGATCAAAATTTTGAAACAATCCAAAAGGACGAATTTTTGAAGCAGCCTAAAACATCAGATCTCCCTCAAACATTTTTTATAGCAGTACTCACAGAGAAGAAAAAAAGGGGAAGGATTCGAAATCGCACAAAAGTGAAGCTTACCCGAAATTAGCTTTGAAGCAAAAAATTATTTGGTATCCATCTCTGAATCTCTCTTTCCTTTCATTTTCATTGTGATGCTGTGAACTGAGTGTTTGACTTATTAAGTGTTGATTTTCGAAAGTAATAGTTTTGATGAATCCTCTTATGAAACCGGCACAAAGTTTTTTTTTCTCTCAACTTGAATGTGTGTATTTCTTCATGACTTCGAACATATGATGGTGTACCAGTGAATCAATCTTTGATTTCAGCCATGAATGTAGGTTGAGGTTTCGTTTCCGTTCTTTTGATTTTGGTTAGAGGGGATCGTTGGTTTTTTTTTTGTTGAAATTGATTATAAAGGGGTGATTTTATTTCAATTGTGTGTGGAGCTGTTTAAAAGGATTTGTTTCTATTTCATTTGATTCTATTCATTTTTGTGAGGACTTGAATTTGTTTCAACATCGTGAGATGGAGATGGAAGAAGGTGGTGTTTGGTTTCAGAGAGAGAAACGGGATCTATTAGTTGCTTTTTTTTTTCATTTAATTTATTTCCCTTTCCAACGTTTTAATTAAAGTGAATAATGATTACTGAAAGAAGAAAAGTCAAGGGACAACAATATCAAAGGGTCTAGGGTTTTTTCTATTATTTTGCTTTTTCCATTTCGTGGGCCTTTCCCTGACCCGAGCCCAATCCGCCTCAATTTAGGCTATTACCTGTGCCTACCCATGCTATTCACCCCCATTGGTCTTTGAAACCCATACCCGTTTCTTATTTTTGTTTATTTAATTTTTGTTAAAACATTGAAATAGATTAGATTTTTTATTGTTATTAAAAAATAAAAATTAATTTTTAGTTTTAATTTTTTTTTGAAAATTAGTTTATTTTAATATTTTTTTTACTATTTGGATAATACATGTAATTGTGATTTCTAATTTAATTTTATTATTCATCCTACGTTTAATTAATTTATCAATTTTATCTATCTTTTGTTGCAAATTAAATAAATAATTATATTGATATGTGATCAAATAAATAGAATAAGGAAGTCTGATCCAATACAAAGTACTTTTCAAATCCGATTAAACAGTTTCTTATCCCAATTCAAACGTCTTATCATTTAAACTAAAATATAAATAAAAAAAACTTTAAAAAAGAAATACGAAAGAAGAGGACCATTGGAATCTAGCATTCCGGTGGGAACCTCGAATGATCTGTCACAAACCTCACGTTTTGGATTAACCGTTCATTCTTTTCTTAAAACATTATAATCAACTTTTTCAATAAAATTAAAATTTTGAGTTTCATTTTCTAAAACACCAAGTAAGATGAATATGAGTAGAAACTTAGACTTTTTTCTTTATATCTATTTTAATTTTATTTAATTATTTTTTATAGATGTTTAGAAGTTCTCTTTTGTTATTTCTTTTAAAAACAAAATAAATAAATAAATACATAGAAATCATAATAATAGAATCACAAAAATAGTTTTCCATATATTTTCTTGTATTTTAGATTATCTTATACAAATTTTAAAAATAAGTTAATTCAGTTATTCTTCATTATTATTATTAGATTATGTCATAAAAAAAAATAAAAATTAAGTTTAACATTTATTTTCTTTTATTATTAGATCATGTCATAAAATATTCCAAAAAAGAGTTTACCATTTTTTCTTTTAATTTTGGATTATATCATAAAATCATAAAATTAAGTTTACCAATTATTTTATTTTAATTTTAGGTTATGTCATAAAATATTCCAAAAAAAGAGTTTACCATTTATTTTTTTTTAATTTAGATTATATCATAAAAAATCATAAAATCGAGTTTACCATTTATTTTCTTTTAATTTTAGATTATGTCATAAAACATTTTCGAAAAAATAAGTTCCCCATTTATTTTATTATAATTTTAGGTTGTCATAAAAAAATTCCAAAAAAAAGAGTTTACCATTTATTTTATTTTAATTTTAGATTATGTCATTTAAAATTCCAAAAAAATAAGTTTACCATTTATTTTATTTTAGTTTTAGATCATATTATAAAAATCATTAAAAAATCATTTAGTTATTTTCATTATTCTTTTTAGATTGTATTATAAGAATATTTAAAAAAAGATAATTTTGTTACTTTCATTATTATTTTTAGATTGTGTTATAAGAATATTTAAAGAGTTAATTTAATTATATTTATTATTATTTTTAGATTATGTTTTGAAAAAATAAAATAAAAATTATTTTAATTTTTTTCTTTTGTTATTATTTTAGTTAGATTTAAAAAGAACAAAGAAAAGTTTAATTGTTTTATTATCTGACCTTTTAAATGCATATGACTAATATTTAGTTGGTCTTATTTTTCACTTTAATTTACTAGACATAAAAAAATATATAATTGTATTTTTCTCCAACTTTATTTCTTGCT
>NW_026113671.1:0-10467 GCF_024323335.1 Lathyrus oleraceus
ATCATTCACACAATTCAATCAAATTTCATGGTTTAACAACAACATTTTCATAATTCACACAATTCATTCAAATTTCATGGATTTAATAGCAACATTTTCATCATTCCCACAATTCAATCAAATATCATGGGTTTAACAGTAACATTTTCATCATTCCCACAATTCAATCAAATTTCATGGTTTAACAATAACATTTTCATCATTCACAAAATTATATCAAATTTCATGGGTTTAAAAATAAAATCTTCATCATTCACACAATTCAATCAAATTCATGGGTTTAACAACAACATTTTCATAATTCAACAATTCACTCAAATTTCATGGATTTAATAGCAACATTTTCAAATTCACACAATTCAATCAAATTTCATGGGTTTAACAACAAAATCATCATCATTCACACAATTCAATCAAATTTCATGGGTTTAACAACAACATTTTCATAATTCACAACATTCATTCAAATTTCATTGATTTAATAGCAACATTTTCATCATTCCCACAATTCAATCAATTTCATGGGTTTAACAACAAAATCATCATCATTCACACAATTCAATCAAATTTCATGGGTTTAACAACAACATTTTCATAATTCACAAAATTCATCAAATTTCATGGATTTAATAGCAACATTTTCATCATTCCCACAATTCAATCAAATATCATGGTTTAACAACAGTAACATTTTCATCATTCCCACAATTCAATCAAATTTCATGGGTTTAACAATACATTTTCATCATTCACAAATTCTATCAAATTTCATGGGTTTAAAATAAATCTTCATCATTCACACAATTCAATCAAATTTCATGGGTTTAACAACAACATTTTCATAATTCACACAAATTCATTCAAATTTCATTTCATGGATTTAGCAACATTTTCATCATTCCCACAATTCAATCAAATTTCATGGGTTTAACAGCAACATTTTCATCATTCCCACAATTCAATCAAATTTCATGGGTTTATAGCAACATTTTCATCATTCCCACAATTCAATCAATTTCATGGGTTTAACAACAAAATCATCATCATTCACACAATTCAATCAAATTTCATGGGTTTAACAACAACATTTTCATAATTCACACAATTCATCAAATTCATGGATTTAATAGCAACATTTTCATCATTCCCACAATTCAATCAAATATCATGGTTTTAACAGTAACATTTTCATCATTCCCACAATTCAATCAAATTTCATGGGTTTAACAATAACATTTTCATCATTCACAAATTCATATCAAATTTCATGGGTTTAAAATAAAATCTTCATCATTCACACAATTCAATCAAATTTCATGGTTTAACAACAACATTTTCATAATCCACAATTCACTCAAATTTCATGGATTTAATAGCAACATTTTCATCATTCACACAATTCAATCAAATTTCATGGGTTTAACAACAAATATCATCATCCACACAATTCATCAAATTTCATGGGTTTAACAACAACATTTTCATAATTCACAAAATTCATTCAAATTTCATGGATTTAATAGCAACATTTTCATCATTCCACAATTCAATCAAATTCATGGGTTTAACAACAAATTTTCATCATTCCCACAATTCAATCAAATTTCATGGGTTTAATAGTAACATTTTCATCATTCCACAATTCAATCAAATTTCATGGGTTTAACAACAAAATCAACATCATTCACACAATTCAATCAAATTTCATGGGTTTACAACACAACATTTTCATAATTCACACAATTCATTCAAATTTCATGGATTTAATAGCAACATTTCATCATTCCCACAATTCAATCAAATATCAGGGTTTAAACATAACATTTTCATCATTCCCACAATTCAATCAAATTTCATGGGTTTAACAATAACATTTTCATCATTCACAAATTATATCAAATTTCATGGGTTTTAAAATAAAACTTCATCATCATTCACACAATTCATCAAATTTCATGGGTTTAACAACAACATTTCATAATTCACACAATTCACTCAAATTTCATGGATTTAATAGCAACATTTTCATAATTCACACAATCAATCAAATTTCATGGGTTTAACAACAAATTATCATCATTCACACAATTCAATCAAATTTCATGGGTTTAACAACAACATTTTCATAATTCACAAAATTCATTCAAATTTCATGGATTTAATAGCAACATTTTCATCATTCCCACAATTCAATCAAATTTCATGGGTTTAACAACAAAATCATCATCATCACACAATTCAATCAAATTTCATGGGTTTAACAAAACATTTTCATAATTCACAAAATTCATTCAATTTCATGGATTTAATAGCAACATTTTCATCATTCCCACAATTCAATCAAATATCATGGGTTTAACAGTAACATTTTCATCATTCCCACAATTCAATCAAATTTCATGGGTTTAACAATAACATTTTCATCATTCACAAATTCTATCAAATTTCATGGGTTTAAAAATAAAATCTTCATCATTCACACAATTCAATCAAATTTCATGGGTTTAACAACAACATTTTCATAATTCACACAATTCACTCAAATTTCATGGATTTAATAGCAACATTTTCATAATTCACACAATTCAATCAAATTTCATGGGTTTAAACAACAAATCATCATCATCATTCACACATTCAATCAAATTTCATGGGTTTACAACAACATTTTCATAATTCACAAAATCATTCAAATTTCATTGATTTAATAGCAACATTTTCATCATTCCCACAATTCAATCAAATTTCATGGGTTTAACAACAAATCACATCATCATTCACACAATTCAATCAAATTTCATGGTTTAACAACAACATTTTCATAATTCACAAAATTCATTCAAATTTCATGGATTTAATAGCAACATTTTCATCATTCCCACAATTCAATCAAATATCATGGGTTTAACAGTAACATTTTCATCATTCCCACAATTCAATCAAATTTCATGGGTTTAACAATAACATTTTCATCATTCACAAAATTCTATCAAATTTCATGGGTTTAAAATAAATCTTCATCATTCACACAATTCAATCAAATTTCATGGGTTTAACAACAACATTTTCATAATTCACACAATTCACTCAAATTTCATGGATTTAATAGCAACATTTTCATCATTCACACAATTCAATCAAATTTCATGGGTTTAACAACAAATCATCATCATCCACACAATTCAATCAAATTTCATGGGTTTAACAACAACATTTTCATAATTCACAAATTCATTCAATTTCATGGATTTAATAGCAACATTTTCATCATTCCCACAATTCAATCAAATTCATGGGTTTAACAGTAACATTTTCATCATTCCCACAATTCAATCAAACTTCATGGGTTTAATAGTAACATTTTCATCATTCCCACAATTCAATCAAATTTCATGGGTTTAACAACAAAATCACATCATTCACACAATTCAATCAAATTTCATGGGTTTAACAACAACATTTTCATAATTCACACAATTCATTCAAATTTCATGGATTTAATAGCAACATTTTCATCATTCCCACATTCAATCAAATATCATGGGTTTAAACAGTAACATTTTCATCATTCCCACAATTCAATCAAATTTCATGGGTTTAACAATAACATTTTCATCATTCACAAAATTAATCAAATTTCATGGGTTTAAAAATAAAATCTTCATCATTCACACAATTCAATCAAATTTCATGGGTTTAACAACAACATTTTCATAATTCACACAATTCACTCAAATTTCATGGATTTAATAGCAACATTTTCATAATTCACACAATTCAATCAAATTTCATGGGTTTAACAACAAAATCATCATCATTCACACAATTCAATCAAATTTCATGGGTTTAACAACAACATTTTCATAATTCACAAAATTCATTCAAATTTCATGGATTTAATAGCAACATTTTCATCATTCCCACAATTCAATCAAATTTCATGGGTTTAACAACAAAATCATCATCATTCACACATTCAATCAAATTTCATGGGTTTAACAACAACATTTTCATAATTCACAAAATTCATTCAAATTTCATGGATTTAATAGCAACATTTTCATCATTCCCACAATTCAATCAAATATCATGGTTTAACAGTAACATTTTCATCATTCCCACAATTCAATCAAATTTCATGGGTTTAACAATAACATTTTCATCATTCACAAAATTCTATCAAATTCATGGGTTTAAAAATAAAATCTTCATCATTCACACAATTCAATCAAATTTCATGGGTTTAACAACAACATTTTCATAATTCACACAATTCACTCAAATTTCATGGATTTAATAGCAACATTTTCATCATTCACACAATTCAATCAAATTTCATGGGTTTAACAACAAAATCATCATCATCCACACAATTCAATCAAATTTCATGGGTTTAACAACAACATTTTCATAATTCACAAAATTCATTCAAATTTCATGGATTTAATAGCAACATTTTCATCATTCCCACAATTCAATCAAATTTCATGGGTTTAACAGTAACATTTTCATCATTCCCACAATTCAATCAAATTCATGGGTTTAATAGTAACATTTTCATCATTCCCACAATTCAATCAAATTTCATGGGTTTAACAACAAAATCATCATCATTCACACAATTCAATCAAATTTCATGGGTTTAACAACAACATTTTCATAATTCACACAATTCACTCAAATTCCATGGATTTAATAGCAACATTTTCATCATTCCCACAATTCAATCAAATATCATGGGTTTAACAGTAACATTTTCATCATTCCCACAATTCAATCAAATTTCATGGGTTTAACAATAACATTTTCATCATTCACAAAATTATATCAAATTTCATGGGTTTAAAAATAAAATCTTCATCATTCACACAATTCAATCAAATTTCATGGGTTTAACAACAACATTTTCATAATTCACACAATTCACTCAAATTTCATGGATTTAATAACAACATTTTCATAATTCACACAATTCAATCAAATTTCATGGGTTTAACACAAAATCATCATCATTCACACAATTCAATCAAATTTCATGGGTTTAACAACAACATTTTCATAATTCACAAATTCATTCAAATTTCATGGATTTAATAGCAACATTTTCATCATTCCCACAATTCAATCAAATTTCATGGGTTTAACAACAAAATCATCATCATTCACACAATTCAATCAAATTTCATGGGTTTAACAACAACATTTTCATAATTCACAAAATTCATTCAAATTTCATGGATTTAATAGCAACATTTTCATCATTCCCACAATTCAATCAAATATCATGGGTTTAACAGTAACATTTTCATCATTCCCACAATTCAATCAAATTTCATGGGTTTAACAATAACATTTTCATCATTCACAAAATTCTATCAAATTTCATGGGTTTAAAAATAAAATCTTCATCATTCACACAATTCAATCAAATTTCATGGGTTTAACAACAACATTTTCATAATTCACACAATTCACTCAAATTTCATGGATTTAATAGCAACATTTTCATAATTCACACAATTCAATCAAATTTCATGGGTTTAACAACAAAATCATCATCATTCACACAATTCAATCAAATTTCATGGGTTTAACAACAACATTGTCATAATTCACACAATTCATTCAAATTTAATGGATTTAATAGCAACATTTTCATCATTCCACAATTCAATCAAATTTCATGGGTTTAACAACAAATCATCATCATTCACACAATTCAATCAAATTTCATGGGTTTAACAACAACATTTTCATAATTCACAAATTCATTCAAATTTCATGGATTTAATAGCAACATTTCATCATTCCACAATTCAATCAAATATCATGGGTTTAACAGTAACATTTTCATCATTCCACAATTCAATCAAATTTCATGGTTTAACAATAACATTTTCATCATTCACAAATTCTATCAAATTTCATGGGTTTAAAAATAAAATCTTCATCATTCACACAATTCAATCAAATTTCATGGGTTTAACAACAACATTTTCATAATTCACAATTCACTCAAATTTCATGGATTTAATAGCAACATTTTCATCATTCACACAATTCAATCAAATTTCATGGGTTTAACAACAAAATCATCATCATCCACACAATTCAATCAAATTTCATGGGTTTAACAACAACATTTCATAATTCACAAATTCATTCAAATTTCATGGATTTAATAGCAACATTTTCATCATTCCCACAATTCAATCAAATTCATGGGTTTAACAGTAACATTTTCATCATTCCCACAATTCAATCAAATTCATGGGTTTAATAGTAACATTTTCATCATTCCCACAATTCAATCAAATTTCATGGGTTTAACAACAAAATCAACATCATTCACACAATTCAATCAAATTTCATGGGTTTAACAACAACATTTTCATAATTCACACAATTCAGTCAAATTCCATGGATTTAATAGCAACATTTTCATCATTCCCACAATTCAATCAAATATCATGGGTTTTAACAGTAACATTTTCATCATTCCCACAATTCAATCAAATTTCATGGGTTTAAAAATAACATTTTCATCATTCACAAAATTATATCAAATTTCATGGGTTTAAAAATAAAATCTTCATCATTCACACAATTCAATCAAATTTCATGGGTTTAACAACAACATTTTCATAATTCACACAATTCACTCAAATTTCATGGATTTAATAGCAACATTTTCATAATTCACACAATTCAATCAAATTTCATGGGTTTAACAACAAAATCATCATCATTCACACAATTCAATCAAATTTCATGGGTTTAACAACAACATTTTCATAATTCACAAAATTCATTCAAATTTCATTGATTTAATAGCAACATTTTCATCATTCCCACAATTCAAACAAATTTCATGGGTTTAACAACAAAATCATCATCATTCACACAATTCAATCAAATTTCATGGGTTTAACAACAACATTTTCATAATTCACAAAATTCATTCAAATTTCATGGATTTAATAGCAACATTTTCATCATTCCCACAATTCAATCAAATATCATGGGTTTAACAGTAACATTTTCATCATTCCCACAATTCAATCAAATTTCATGGGTTTAACAATAACATTTTCATCATTCACAAAATTCTATCAAATTTCATGGGTTTAAAAATAAAATCTTCATCATTCACACAATTCAATCAAATTTCATGGGTTTAACAACAACATTTCATAATTCACACAATTCACTCAAATTTCATGGATTTAATAGCAACATTTTCATCATTCACACAATTCAATCAAATTTCATGGGTTTAACAACAAAATCATCATCATTCCACACAATTCAATCAAATTTCATGGGTTTAACAACAACATTTCATAATTCACAAAATTCATTCAAATTTCATGGATTTAATAGCAACATTTCATCATTCACACAATTCAATCAAATTCATGGGTTTAACAACAACATTTTCATCATTCCCACAATTCAATCAAATTTCATGGGTTTAATAGCAACATTTTCATCATTCCCACAATTCAATCAAATTTCATGGGTTTAACAACAAAATCACATCATTCACACAATTCAATCAAATTTCATGGGTTTAACAACAACATTTTCATAATTCACACAATTCATTCAAATTTCATGGATTTAATAGCAACATTTTCATCATTCCCACAATTCAATCAAATATCATGGGTTTTAACAGTAACATTTTCATCATTCCCACAATTCAATCAAATTTCATGGGTTTAACAATAACATTTTCATCATTCACAAAATTCAATCAAATTTCATGGGTTTAACAACAAAATCTTCATCATTCACACAATTCAATCAAATTTCATGGGTTTAACAACAACATTTTCATAATTCACACAATTCACTCAAATTTCATGGATTTAATAGCAACATTTTCATCATTCACACAATTCAATCAAATTTCATGGGTTTAACAACAAAATCATCATCATCCACACAATTCAATCAAATTTCATGGGTTTAACAACACATTTTCATAATTCACAAAATTCATCAAATTTCATGGATTTAATAGCAACATTTTCATCATTCCCACAATTCAATCAAATATCATGGGTTTAACAGTAACATTTTCATCATTCCCACAATTCAATCAAATTTCATGGGTTTAATAGTAACATTTTCATCATTCCCACAATTCAATCAAATTTCATGGGTTTAACAACAAAATCATCATCATTCACACAATTCAATCAAATTTCATGGGTTTAACAACAACATTTCATAATTCACACAATTCATCAAATTCCATGGATTTAATAGCAACATTTTCATCATTCCCACAATTCAATCAAATATCATGGGTTTAACAGTAACATTTTCATCATTCCCACATTCAATCAAATTTCATGGGTTTAACAATAACATTTCATCATTCACAAAATTATATCAATTTCATGGGTTTAAAAATAAATCTTCATCATTCACACAATTCAATCAAATTTCATGGGTTTAACAACAACATTTTCATAATTCACACAATTCACTCAAATTTCATGGATTTAATAGCAACATTTTCATAATTCACACAATTCAATCAAATTTCATGGGTTTAACAACAAAATCATCATCATTCACACAATTCAATCAAATTTCACGGGTATAACAACAACATTTTCATAATTCACAAAATTCATTCAAATTTCATGGATTTAATAGCAACATTTTCATCATTCCCACAATTCAAACAAATTTCATGGGTTTAACAACAAAATCATCATCACACAATTCAATCAAATTTCATGGGTTTAACAACAACATTTTCATAATTCACAAATTCATTCAAATTTCATGGATTTAATAGCAACATTTTCATCATTCCCACAATTCAATCAAATATCATGGGTTTAACAGTAACATTTTCATCATTCCCACAATTCAATCAAATTTCATGGGTTTAACAATAACATTTTCATCATTCACAAAATTCTATCAAATTTCATGGGTTTAAAATAAATCTTCATCATTCACACAATTCAATCAAATTTCATGGGTTTAACAACAACATTTTCATAATTCACACAATTCACTCAAATTTCATGGATTTAATAGCAACATTTTCATCATTCACACAATTCAATCAAATTTCATGGGTTTAACAACAAATCCATCATTCACACAATTCAATCAAATTTCATGGGTTTAACAACAACTTTTCATAATTCACAAAATTCATTCAAATTTCATGGATTTAATAGCAACATTTTCATCATTCCCACAATTCAATCAAATATCATGGGTTTAACAGTAACATTTTCATCATTCACCCACAATTCAATCAAATTCATGGGTTTAATAGCAACATTTTCATCATTCACACAATTCAATCAAATTTCATGGTTTAACAACAAAATCATCATCATTCACACAATTCAATCAAATTTCATGGGTTTAACAACAACATTTTCATAATTCACACAATTCATTCAAATTTCATGGATTTAATAGCAACATTTTCATCATTCCCACAATTCATCAAATATCATGGGTTTAACAGTAACATTTTCATCATTCCACAATTCAATCAAATTTCATGGTTTAACAATAACATTTTCATCATTCACAAATTATATCAAATTTCATGGGTTTAAAAATAAATCTTCATCATTCACACAATTCAATCAAATTTCATGGGTTTAACAACAACATTTTCATAATTCACACAATTCACTCAAATTTCATGGTTTAATAGCAACATTTTCATCATTCACACAATTCAATCAAATTTCATGGGTTTAACAACAAAATCATCATCATTCACACAATTCAATCAAATTTCATGGGTTTAACAACAACATTTTCATAATTCACAAAATTCATCAAATTTCATGGATTTAATAGCAACATTTTCATCATTCCACACAATTCAATCAAATTTCATGGGTTTAACAACAAATCATCATCATTCACACAATTCAATCAAATTTCATGGGTTTAACAACAACATTTTCATAATTCACAAAATTCATTCAATTTCATGGATTTAATAGCAAACATTTTCATCATTCCCACAATTCAATCAAATATCATGGGTTTAACAGTAACATTTTCATCATTCCCACAATTCAATCAAATTTCATGGGTTTAACAAAACATTTTCATCATTCACAAAATTCTATCAATTTCATGGGTTTAAAAATAAAATCTTCATCATTCACACAATTCAATCAAATTTCATGGGTTAACAACAACATTTTCATAATTCACACAATTCACTCAAATTTCATGGTTTAATAGCAACATTTTCATCATTCACACAATTCAATCAAATTTCATGGGTTTAACAACAAAATCATCATCATCCACACAATTCATCAAATTTCATGGGTTTAACAACAACATTTTCATAATTCATAAAATTCATTCAAATTTCATGGATTTAATAGCAACATTTTCATCATTCCCACAATTCAATCAAATATCATGGGTTTAACAGTAACATTTTCATCATTC
>NW_026113672.1:0-10459 GCF_024323335.1 Lathyrus oleraceus
GGATGAGTATTGAGAAAGGAATGATTAACACGGACGAGTGTTTGAAAATCAATACGGACGAGTATTGACAAGAAATGATTAACACAAACGAGTGTTGAAAATCAATATGGACGAGTTATTAACAAAGAAATGATTAACACAGACGAGTGTTGAAAATCAATATGGACGAGTATTGACAAGAAGTGATTAACAAGGTGCGGTATGGACAAAGGAAATCGGATTATAGACACGGACGAGTATTGAAAATCAATACGAATGAGTATTGACAAGAAATTTAACACGGACGATGTTGAAAATCAATACGGAACGAGTATTGACAAAGAAATGATTAACATGGACGAGTGTTGAAAATCAATACAATCGAGTATTGACAAGAGTGATTAACACTTACGAGTGTTGAAATCAATACGGCCGAGTATTGACAAAGAAACATTAACACGGACGAGTGTTGAAAATCAATACGGACGAGTATTGACAAAGAAGTGATTGACACGGAGACGAGTTTGAAAATCAATACGAATGAGTATTGACAAGAAATGATTACACGGACGAGTGTTGAAAATCAATACGGACGAGTATTGACAAAGAAATGATTAACATGGACGAGTGTTGAAAATCAATACAATCGAGTATTGACAAAGAAGTGATTAACACTTACGAGTGTTGAAAATCAATACGGCCGAGTATTGACAAAGGAATGATTAACACGGACGAATTTTGAAATTCAATACGGACGAGTATTGACAAAGAAATGATTAACATGGACGAGTGTTGAAAATCAATACGGACGAGTATTGACAAAGAAATGATTAACACGGATAGTGCTGAAAATCAATACAGACGAGTATTGACAAAGAAATGATTAACACGAACATGTGTTTAAAATCAATACGGACGAGTATTGAGAAAGAAATTATTAACACGGACGAGTTTTGAAAATCAATACGGATGAGTATTGTCAAAGAAATGATTAACACGGACGAGTGTTGAAAATCAATACGGACGAGTATTGACAAAGAAATGATTAACACGAACGAGTTTTGAAAATCAATACGGACGAGTATTGACAAAGAAATGATTAACACGGACGAGTGTTGAATATCAATACGGACGATTATTGACAATAAATGATTAACACGGACGAGTGTTGAAAATCAATACGGACGTATTGTTAAAGGAATGATTAACACGGACGAGTGTTGAAAATCAATAAGGACGAGTATGACAAAGAAATGATTAACACGGACGAGTGTTGAAAATCAATACGGACGAGTATTGACATAGAAGTGATTAACACAGACGAGTGTTGAAAATCAATACGTGACGATGATTGGACAAAAAGAAATGCTAGCCACGGCCGAGTATTGACAAAGAATGATTAACACGGACGAGTTTTGAAAATCAATACGGACGAGTATTTACAAAGAAATGATTAACACGACTAGTGTTGAAAATCAATACGGACGTATTGACAAAAATGATTAACACGGACGAGTGTTGAAATCAATACGGACGAGTATTGACATAGAAGTGATTAACACAGACGAGTGTTGAAAATCAATACGGCCGAGTATTGACAAAGGAATGATTAACACGGACGAGTTTTGAAAATCAATACGGACGAGTATTGACAAAGAAATGATTAACATGGACGAGTATTAAAAAATCAATACGGACGAGTATTGACAAAGATATGATTACACACGAGTGTTGAAAATCAATATGGACGAGTATTAACAAAGAAATGATTAACACAGACGAGTGTTGAAAATCAATATGGACGAGTATTGACAAAGGAATAATTAACACGAACGAGTGTTGAAAATCAATATGGATGAGTATGACAAAGGAATGATTGACACGGCCGAGTATTGAAATCAATACGAATGAGTATTGACAAAGAAATGATTAACACGACGAGTGTTGAAAATCAATACGACGAGTATTGACAAAGAATGATTAACATGGACGAGTGTTGAAAATCAATACAATCGAGTATTGACAAAGATGATTAACACTTACGAGTGTTGAAAATCAATACGCCGAGTATTGACAAAGGAATGATTACACGGACGAATTTTGAAAATCAATACGGACGAGTATTGACAAAGAAATGATTAACACGGACGAGTGTTGAAAATCAATACGGACGAGTATTGACAAAGAAATGATTAACACAAACGAGTTTGAAAATCAATATGGACGAGTATTAACAAAGAAATGATTAACACAGACGAGTGTTGAAAATCAATACGGACGAGTATTGACAAAGAAATGATTAACACGACGAGTGTTGAAAATCAATACGGACGAGTATTGACAAAGAAATGATTAACATGACGAGTGTTAAAATCAATACAATCGAGTATTGACAAAGATGATTAACACTTACGAGTGTTGAAAATCAATACGCCGAGTATTGACAAAGAACGATTAACACGGACGAGTGTTGAAATCAATACGGACGAGTATTGACAAAGAAGTGATTGACACGGACGAGTATTGAAAATCAATACAATGAGTATTGACAAAGAAATGATTAACACGGACGAGTGTTGAAAATCAATACGGACGAGTATTGACAAAGAATGATTAACATGGACGAGTGTTGAAAATCAATACAATCGAGTTGACAAAGAAGTGATTAACACTTACGAGTGTTGAAAATCAATACGGCCGAGTATTGACAAAGGAATGATTAACACGGACGAATTTTGAAATTCAATACGGACGAGTATTGACAAAGAAATGATTAACATGGACGAGTGTTGAAAATCAATACGGACGAGTATTGACAAAGAAATGATTAACACGGATAAGTGCTGAAAATCAATACAGACGAGTATTGACAAAGAAATGATTAACACGAACATGTGTTAAAAATCAATACGGACGAGTATTGAGAAAGAAATTATTAACACACGACGAGTTTTGAAAATCAATACGGATGAGTATTGTCAAAGAATGATTAACACGGACGAGTGTTGAAAATCAATACACGGACGAGTATTGACAAAGAAATGATTAACACGAGAGTTTTGAAAATCAATACGGACGAGTATTGACAAAGAAATGATTAACACGACGAGTGTTGAATATCAATACGGACGTTATTGACAAATAAATGATTAACACGGACGAGTGTTGAAAATCAATACGGACGAGTATTGTTAAAGAATGATTAACAAGGACGAGTGTTGAAAATCATAAGGACGAGTATTGACAAAGAATGATTAACACGGACGAGTGTTGAAAATCAATACGGACGAGTATTGACATAGAAGTGATTAACACGGACGAGTGTTGAAAATCAATACGGCCGAGTATTGACAAAGGAATGATTAACACGGACGAGTTTTGAAAATCAATACGGACGAGTTTTACAAAGAAATGATTAACACGACTAGTGTTGAAAATCAATACGGACGAGTATTGACAAAAATGATTAACACGGACGAGTGTTGAAAATCAATACGGACGAGTATTGACAAAGAAATGATTAACACGGACGAGTGTTGAAAATCAATACGGCCGAGTATTGACAAAGAATGATTAACACGGACGAGTTTGAAATCAATACGGACGAGTATTGACAAAGAAATGATTAACATGGACGAGTATTAAAAATCAATACGGACGAGTATTGACAAAGATATGATTAACAACACGAGTGTTGAAAATCAATATGGACGAGTATTACAAAGAAATGATTAACACAGACGAGTGTTGAAAATCAATATGGACGAGTATTGACAAAGGAATATTAACACGAACGAGTGTTGAAAATCAATATGGATGAGTATTGACAAAGAATGATTGACACGGACGAGTATTGAAAATCAATACGAATGAGTATTGACAAAGAAATGATTAACACAGACGAGTGTTGAAAATCAATACGGACGAGTATTGACAAAGAAATGATTAACATGGACGAGTGTTGAAAATCAATACAATCGAGTATTGACAAAGAAGTGATTAACACTTACGAGTGTTGAAAATCAATACGGCCGAGTATTGACAAGAATGATTAACACGGACGAATTTTGAAATTCAATACGGACGAGTATTGACAAAGAAATGATTAACACGGACGAGTGTTGAAAATCAATACGGACGAGTATTGACAAAGAAATGATTAACACAAACGAGTGTTGAAAATTAATATGGACGAGTATTAACAAAGAAATGATTAACACAGACGAGTGTTGAAAATCAATACGGACGAGTATTGACAAAGAAATGATTAACACGGACGAGTGTTGAAAATCAATACGGACGAGTATTGACAAGAAGTGATTAACACAGACGACTATTGAAAATCAATACGGATGAGTATTGACAAAAATGATTAACACGGACGAGTGTTGAAAATCAATACGGACGAGTATTGACAACGGAATGATTAACACGGACGAGTTTTGGAAATCAATACGGACGAGTATTGACAAAGAAATGATTAACACGGACGAGTGTTGAAAATCAATACGAATGAGTATTGACAAAGAAATGATTAACACGGACGAGTGTTGAAAATCAATACGGACGAGTATTGACAAAGAAATGATTAACATGGACGAGTGTTGAATATCAATACGGACGATTATTGACAAATAAATGATTAACACGGACGAGTGTTGAAAATCAATACGGACGAGTATTGTAAAGGAATGATTAACACGGACGAGTGTTGAAAATCAATAAGGACGAGTATTGACAAAGAATGATTAACACGGACGAGTGTTGAAAATCAATACGGACGAGTATTGACATAGAAGTGATTAACACAGACGAGTGTTGAAATCAATACGGCCGAGTATTGACAAAGGAATGATTAACACGGACGAGTTTGAAAATCAATACGGACGAGTATTCAAAGAAATGATTAACACAGACTAGTGTTGAAAATCAATACGGACGAGTATTGACAAAAAATGATTAACACGGACGAGTGTTGAAAATCAATACGGACGAGTATTGACATAGAAGTGATTAACACAGACGAGTGTTGAAAATCAATACGGCCGAGTATTGACAAAGGAATGATTAACACGGACGAGTTTTGAAAATCAATACGGACGAGTATTGACAAAGAAATGATTAACACGGACGAGTATTGAAAATCAATACGGACGAGTATTGACAAAGATATGATTAACACGAACGAGTGTTGAAAATCAATATGGACGAGTATTGACAAAGAAATGATTAACACAGACGAGTGTTGAAAATCATATGGACGAGTATTGACAAAGGAATAATTAACACGAACGAGTGTTGAAAATCAATGGATGAGTATTGACAAAGAATTGATTGACACGGCCGAGTATTGAAAATCAATACGAATGAGTATTGACAAAGAAATGATTAACACGGACGAGTGTTGAAAATCAATACGGACGAGTATTGACAAAGAAATGATTAACATGGACGAGTGTTTGAAAATCAATACAATCGAGTATTGACAAAGAAGTGATTAACACTTACGAGTGTTGAAAATCAATACGGCCGAGTATTGACAAAGGAAAGATTAACACGGACGAATTTTGAAATTCAATACGGACGAGTATTGACAAAGAAATGATTAACACGGACGAGTGTTGAAAATCAATACGGACGAGTATTGACAAAGAAATGATTAACACAAACGAGTGTTGAAAATCAATATGGACGAGTATTAACAAAGAAATGATTAACACGACGAGTGTTGAAAATCAATACGGACGAGTATTGACAAAGAAATGATTAACACGGACGAGTGTTGAAAATCAATACGGACGAGTATTGACGAAGAAGTGATTAACACAGACGACTATTGAAAATCAATACGGATGAGTATTGACAAAAAAATGATTAACACGGACGAGTGTTGAAAATCAATACGGACGAGTATTGACAACGGAATGATTAACACGGACGAGTTTTGGAAATCAATACGGACGAGTATTGACAAAGAAATGATTAACACGGACGAGTGTTGAAAATCAATACGAATGAGTATTGACAAAGAAATGATTAACACGGACGAGTGTTGAAAATCAATACGGACGAGTATTGACAAAGAAATGATTAACATGGACGAGTGTTGAAAATCAATACGGACGAGTATTGACAAATAAATGATTAACACGGACGAGTGTTGAAAATCAATACGGACGAGTATTGTTAAAGGAATGATTAACAAGGACGAGTGTTGAAATCAATAGGACGAGTATTGACAAAGAAATGATTAACACGGACGAGTGTTGAAAATCAATACGGACGAGTATTGACAAAGAAGTGATTAACACAGACGAGTGTTGAAAATCAATACGGCCGAGTATTGACAAAGGAATGATTAACACGGACGAGTTTTGAAAATCAATACGGACGAGTATTGACAAAGAAATGATTAACACAGACGAGTGTTGAAAATCAATACGGACGAGTATTGACAAAAAATGATTAACACGGACGAGTGTTGAAAATCAATACGGACGAGTATTGACAAAGAAATGATTAACACAGACGAGTGTTGAAAATCAATACGGACGAGTATTGACAAAGAAATGATTAACACGGACGATTGTTGAAAATCAATACGGACGAGTATTGACAAAGAAATGATTAACATGGACGAGTATTAAAATCAATACGGACGAGTATTGACAAAGATTGATTAACACAAACGAGTGTTGAAAATCAATACGGACGAGTATGACAAAGAAATGATTAACACGACGAGTGTTGAAAATCAATACGGACGAGTATTGACAAAGAATAATTAACACACGGACGAGTGTTGAAAATCAATACGGACGAGTATTGACAAAGAATGATTAACACGGACGAGTATTGAAAATCAATACGAATGAGTATTGACAAAGAAATGATTAACACGGACGAGTGTTGAAAATCAATACGGACGAGTATTGACAAAGAAATGATTAACATGGACGAGTGTTGAAAATCAATAATCGAGTATTGACAAAGAAGTGATTAACACTTACGAGTGTTGAAAATCAATACGGACGAGTATTGACAAAGGAATGATTAACACGGACGATTTTGAATCAATACGGACGAGTATTGACAAAGAAATGATTAACACGGACGAGTGTTGAAAATCAATACGGACGAGTATTGACAAAGAATGATTAACACAAACGAGTGTTGAAAATCAATATGGACGAGTATTAACAAAGAAATGATTAACACAGACGAGTGTTGAAAATCAATACGGACGAGTATTGACAAAGAAATGATTAACACGGACGAGTGTTGAAAATCAATACGGACGAGTATTGACAAAGGAATGATTAACACGGACGAGTGTTGAAAATCAATACGGACGAGTATTGACAAAGAAATGATTAACACGGACGAGTGTTGAAAATCAATACGAACGAGTATTGACAAAGAAATGATTAACACGGACGAGTGTTGAAAATCAATACGGACGAGTATTGACAAAGAAATGATTAACATGGACGAGTGTTGAAAATCAATACGGACGACGATTATTGACAAGAATGATTAACACGGACGAGTGTTGAAAATCAATACGGACGAGTATTGACAAAGAAATGATTAACACGGACGAGTGTTGAAAATCAATACGGACGAGTATTGACAAAGAAATGATTAACACGGACGTGTTGAAAATCAATACGGACGAGTATTGACAAAAAATGATTAACACGGACGAGTGTTGAAAATCAATACGGACGAGTATTGACAAAGAAATGATTAACACGGACGAGTGTTGAAAATCAATACGGACGAGTATTGACAAAGAAATGATTAACACAGACGAGTGTTGAAAATCAATACGGACGAGTATTGACAAAAAATGATTAACACGGACGAGTGTTGAAAATCAATACGGACGAGTATTGACAAAGAAATGATTAACACAGACGAGTGTTGAAAATCAATACGGACGAGTATTGACAAAGAAATGATTAACACGGACGAGTGTTGAAAATCAATACGGACGAGTATTGACAAAGAAATGATTAACACGGACGAGTGTTGAAAATCAATACGGACGAGTATTGACAAAGAAATGATTAACACGGACGAGTATTGAAAATCAATACGGATGAGTATTGACAAAGAAATGATTAACACGGACGAGTGTTGAAAATCAATACGGACGAGTATTGACAAAGGAATGATTAACACGGACGAGTGTTGAAATCAATACGGACGATTGACAAAGAAATGATTAACACGGACGAGTGTTGAAAATCAATACGGACGAGTATTGACAAAGAAATGATTAACACGGACGAGTATTGAAAATCAATACGGACGAGTATTGACAAAGAAATGATTAACACGGACGAGTGTTGAAAATCAATACGGACGAGTATTGACAAAGGAATGATTAACACGGACGAGTTTTGAAAATCAATACGGACGAGTATTGACAAAGAAATGATTAACACGGACGAGTGTTGAAAATCAATACGAACGAGTATTGACAAAGAAATGATTAACACGGACGAGTGTTGAAAATCAATACGGACGAGTATTGACAAAGAAATGATTAACACGACGAGTGTTGAAAATCAATACGGACGAGTATTGACAAAGAAATGATTAACACGGACGAGTGTTGAAAATCAATACGGACGAGTATTGACAAAGAAATGATTAACACGGACGAGTGTTGAAAATCAATACGGACGAGTATTGACAAAGAAATGATTAACACGGACGAGTGTTGAAAATCAATACGGACGAGTATTGACAAAGAAATGATTAACACGGACGAGTGTTGAAAATCAATACGGCCGAGTATTGACAAAGAAATGATTAACACGGACGAGTTTTGAAATCAATAACGGACGAGTATTGACAAAAAATGATTAACACGGACGAGTGTTGAAAATCAATACGGACGAGTATTGACAAAGAAATGATTAACACAGACGAGTGTTGAAAATCAATATGGACGAGTATTAACAAAGAAATGATTAACACGGACGAGTGTTGAAAATCAATAGGACGAGTATTGACAAAGGAATATTAACACAACGAGTGTTGAAAATCAATATGGACTGAGTATTGACAAAGAAGTGATTAACACGGCCGAGTATTGAAAATCAATACGGATGAGTATTGACAAAGAAATGATTAACACGGACGAGTGTTGAAAATCAATACGGACGAGTATTGACAAAGAATGATTAACATGGACGAGTGTTGAAAATCAATACAATCGAGTATTGACAAAGATGATTAACACTTACGAGTGTTGAAAATCAATACGGACGAGTATTGACAAAGGAATGATTAACACGGACGAATTTTGAAAATCAATACGGACGAGTATTGACAAAAAATGATTAACACGGACGAGTGTTGAAAATCAATACGGACGAGTATTGACAAAGAAATGATTAACACAAACGAGTGTTGAAAATCAATATGGACGAGTATTAACAAAGAAATGATTAACCACAGACGAGTGTTGAAAATCAATACGGACGAGTATTGACAAAGAAATGATTAACACGGACGAGTGTTGAAAATCAATACGGACGAGTATTGACAAAGAAGTGATTAACACAGACGAGTATTGAAAATCAATACGGATGAGTATTGACAAAAAAATGATTAACACGGACGAGTGTTGAAAATCAATACGGACGAGTATTGACAACGAAATGATTAACACGGACGAGTGTTGAAAATCAATACGGACGAGTATTGACAAAGAAATGATTAACACGGACGAGTGTTGAAAATCAATACGAATGAGTATTGACAAAGAAATGATTAACACGGACGAGTGTTGAAAATCAATACGGACGAGTATTGACAAAGAAATGATTAACATGGACGAGTGTTGAAAATCATTACAATCGAGTATTGACAAAGAAGTGATTAACACTTACGAGTGTTGAAAATCAATACGGCCGAGTATTGACAAAGGAATGATTAACACGGACGAATTTGAAATTCAATACGGACGAGTATTGACAAAGAAATGATTAATATGGACGAGTGTTGAAAATCAATACGGACGAGTATGGACAAAGAAATGATTAACACGGACAAGTGCTGAAAATCAATACGGACGAGTATTGACATAGAAGTGATTAACACAGACGAGTGTTGAAAATCATACGGCCGAGTATTGACAAAGCAATGATTAACACAAACGAGTGTTGAAAATCAATATGGACGAGTATTAACAAAGAAATGATTAACACAGACGAGTGTTGAAAATCAATACGGACGAGTATTGACAAAGAAATGATTACACGGACGAGTGTTGAAAATCAATACGGACGAGTATTGACAAGAAGGATTGACACGGACGAGTGTTGAAAATCAATACGAATTGTATTGACAAAGAAATGATTAACACGGACGAGTGTTGAAAATCAATACGGACGAGTATTGACAAAGAAATGATTAACATGGACGAGTGTTGAAAATCAATACATCGAGTATTGACAAAGAA
>NW_026113673.1:0-10414 GCF_024323335.1 Lathyrus oleraceus
GTGAATGATGAAAATGTTGTTGTTAAACCTATGAAATTTGATTGAATTGTGTGAATGAGAAATGTTGTTGTTAAACCTATGAAATTTGATTGAATTGTGTGAATGATGAAATGTTGATGTTAAACCTATGAAATTTGATTGAATTGTGTGAATGATGAAAATGTTGATGTTAAACCTATGAAATTTGATTGAATTGTGTGAATGATGAAAATGTTGTTGTTAAACCTATGAAATTTGATTGAATTGTGTGAATGATGAAAAATTGATGTTAAACCTATGAAATTTGATTGAATTGTGTGAATGATGAAAATGTTTTGTTAAACCATGAATTTGATTGAATTGTGTGAATGATGAAAAAATGTTGTTAAAAAACCTATGAAATTTGATTGAATTGTGTGAATGATGAAAATGTTGATGTTAAACCTATGAAATTTGATTGAATTGTGAATGATGAAAATGTTGTTGTTAAACCCATGAAATTTGATTGATTGTTGTGAATGATGAAAATCTTGATGTTAAACCTATGAAATTTGATTGAATTGTGTGAATGATGAAAATGTTGATGTTAAACCTATGAAATTTGATTGAATTGTGCGAATGATGAAAAAGTTGTTGTTAAACCCATGAAATTTGATTGAATTGTGTGAATGATGAAAATGTTGTTGTAAACCTATGAAATTTGATTGAATTGTGTGAATGATGAAAACGTTGTTGTTAAACCCATGAAATTTGATTGAATTGTGTGAATGATGAAAATGTTGATGTTAAACCTATGAAATTTGATTGAATTGTGTGAATGATGAAAATGTTGTTGTTAAACCTATGAAATTTGATTGAATAATGTGAATGATGAAAATGTTGTTGTTAAACCATGAAATTTGATTGAATTGTGTGAATGATGAAAAAATGTTGATGTTAAACCTATGAATTTGATTGAATTGTGTGAATGATGAAAATGTTGTTGTTAAACCCATGAAATTTGATTGAATGGTGCGAATGATGAAATGTTGTTGTTAAACCTATGAAATTTGATTGAATTGTGTGAATGATGAAAATGTTGTTGTTAAACCCATGAAATTTGATTGAATTGTGTGAATGATGAAAACGTTGATGTAAACCTATGACATTTGATTGAATTGTGTGAATGATGAAAATATTAATGTTAACCCATGAAATTTGATTGAATTGTGCGAATGATGAAAATGTTGTTGTTAAACCTATGAAATTTGATTGAATTGTGTGAATGATGAAGATGTTGTTGTTAAACCTATGAAATTTGATTGAATTGTGTGAATGATGAAAATGTTGTTGTTAAACCCATGAAATTTGATTGAATTGTGTGAATGATGAAAATGTTGTTGTTAAACCTATGAAATTTGATTGAATTGTGTGAATGATGAAAATGTTGATGTTAAACCTATGAAATTTGATTGAATTGTGTGAATGATGAAAATGTTGTTGTTAAACCCATGAAATTTGATTGAATTGTGTGAATGATGAAAATGTTGATGTTAAACCTATGAAATTTGATTGAATTGTGTGAATGATGAAAACGTTGTTGTTAAACCCATGAAATTGATTGAATTGTGCGAATGATGAAGAATGTTGTTGTTAAACCTATGAAATTTGATTGAATGTGTGAATGATGAAAATGTTGTTGTTAAACCATGAATTTGATTGAATTGTGTGAATGATAATGATGTTATTGTTAAACCTATGAAATTTGATTGAATTGTGTGAATGATGAAAATGGTTTTGTTAAACCCATGAAATTTGATTGAATTGTGCGAATGATGAAAATGTTGTTGTTAAACCTATGAAATTTGATTGAATTGTGTGAATGATGAAAATGTTGTTGTTAAACCTATGAAATTTGATTGAATGTGTGAATGATGAAAAATGTTGTTGTTAAACCCATGAAATTGATTGAATTGTGTGAATGATGAAAATGTTGTTGTTAAACCTATGAATTTGATTGAATTGTGTGAATGATGAAAACGTTGATGTTAAACAATGAAATTTGATTGAATTGTGCGAATGATGAAGATGTTGTTGTTAAACCTATGAAATTTGATTGAATTGTGTCAATGATGAAAATATTGTTGTTAAACCTATTAAATTTGATTGAATGTGTGAGTGATGAAAATGTTGTTGTTAAACCTATGAAATTTGATTGAATTGTGTGAATGATGAAAATGTTGATGTTAAACCTATGAAATTTGATTGAATTGTGCGAATGATGCAAATGTTGTTGTTAAACCCATGAAATTTGATTGAATTGTGTGAATGATGAAAACATTGATGTTAAACCTATGAAATTTAATTGAATTGTGTGAATGATGAAAAATGTTGTTGTTAAACCAATGAAATTTGATTGAATTGTGTGAATGATGAAAACGTTGATGTTAAACCTATGAAATTTGATTGAATTGTGTGAATGATGAAAAAAAGTTTTGTAAACCCATGAAATTTGATTGAATTGTGCGAATGATGAAGAAAATTTGTTGTTAAACCTATGAAATTTGATTGAAAGTGTGAATGATGAAAATGTTGTTGTTAAACCCATGAAATTTGATTGAATTGTGTGAATGATAATGATGTATTGTAAACCTATGAAATTTGATTGAATTGTGTGAATGATGAAAATGTTGTTGTTAAACCTATGAAATTTGATTGAATGGTGTGAATGATGAAAATGTTGTTGTTAAACCTATGAAATTTGATTGAATTGTGTGAATGATGAAAATGTTGTTGTTAAACCCATGAAATTTGATTGAAATGTGTGAATGATGAAAACGTTGATCTTAAACCTATGAAATTTGAATGAATTGTGTGAATGATGAAAATGTGAATGTAAACCCATGAATTTGATTGAATTGTGCGAATGATGAAGAAAATGTTGTTGTTAAACCTATGAAATTTGATTGAATTGTGTGAATGATGAAAATGTTGTTGTTAAACCCATGAAATTTGATTGAATTGTGTGAATGATGAAAATGTTGTTGTTAAACCTATGAAATTTGATTGAATTGTGTGAATGATGAAAATGTTGTTGTTAAACCCATGAAATTTGATTGAATTTTGTGAATGATGAAAATGTTGTTGTTAAACCCATGAAATTTGATTGAATTGTGTGAATAATGAAAATGTTGTTGTTAAACCATGAAATTTGATTGAATTGTGTGAATGATGAAAAGTTGATGTTAAACTATGAAATTTAATTGAATTGTGTGAATGATGAAAACGTTTGTTAAACCATGAAATTTGATTGAATTGTGCGAATGATGAAAATGTTGTTGTTAAACCTATGAAATTTGATTGAATGTGTGAATGATGAAAATGTTGTTGTTAAACCCATGAAATTTGATTGAATTGTGTGAATGATAATGATGTTATTGTTAAACCTATGAAATTTGATTGAATTGTGTGAATGATGAAAATGTTTTGTTAAACCCATGAAATTTGATTGAATTGTGTGAATGATGAAAATGTTGTTGTTAAACCTATGAAATTTGATTGAATTGTGTGAATGATGAAAACGTTGATGTTAAACCTATGAAATTTGATTGAATTGTGTGAATGATGAAAATGTTGTTGTTAAACCCATGAAATTTGATTGAATTGTGTGAATGATGAAAACTTGATGTTAAACCTATGAAATTTGATTGAATTGTGTGAATGATGAAAATGTTGATGTTAAACCTATGAAATTTGATTGAATTGTGTGAATGATGAAAATGTTGTTGTTAAACCTATGAAATTTGATTGAATTGTGTGAATGATGAAAATGTTGTTGTTAAACCTATGAAATTTGATTGAATTGTGTGAATGATGAAAATGTTTTGTTAAACCTATGAAATTTGATTGAATTGTGTGAATGATGAAATGTTGATGTTAAACCTATGAAATTTGATTGAATTGTGCGAATGATGAAGATGTTGTTGTTAAACCTATGAAATTTGATTGAATTGTGTGAATGATGAAAATGTTGTTGTTAAACCTATGAAATTTGATTGAATTGTGTGAATGATGAAAATGTTGTTGTTAAACCTATGAAATTTGATTGAATTGTGTGAATGATGAAAATGTTGTGTGTTAAACCTATGAAATTTGATTGAATTGTGTGAATGATGCAAATGTTGTTGTTAAACCCATGAAATTTGATTGAATTGTGTGAATGATGAAAATTGATGTTAAACCTATGAAATTTGATTGAATTGTGTGAATGATGAAAATGTTTTGTTAACCCATGAAATTTGATTGAATTGTGCGAATGATGAAGAAAATGTGTGTTAAACCTATGAAATTTGATTGAATTGTGTGAATGATGAAATGTTGTTGTTAAACCTATGAAATTTGATTGAATTGTGTGAATGATGAAAATGTTGTTGTTAAACCTATGAATTTGATTGAATTGTGTGAATGATGAAAATGTTGTTTAAACCTATGAAATTTGATTGAATTGTGTGAATGATGAAAATGTTGATGTTAAACCTTGAAATTTGATTGAATTGTGTGAATGATGAAAATGTTGTTGTTAAACCTATGAAATTTGATTGAATTGTGTGAATGATGAAAATGTTGTTGTTAAACCTATGAAATTTGATTGAATTGTGTGAATGATGAAAATGTTGATGTTAAACCTATGAAATTTGATTGAATTGTGTGAATGATGAAAATGTTGATGTTAAACCTATGAAATTTGATTGAATTGTGCGAATGATGAAGAAAATGTTGTTGTTAAACCTATGAAATTTGATTGAATTGTGTGAATGATGAAAGGTTGTTGTTAAACCTATGAAATTTGATTGAATTGTGTGAATGATGAAAATGTTGTTGTTAAACCTATAAAATTTGGTAGAATTGTGTGAATGATGAAAATGTTGATGTTAAACCTATGAAATTTGATTGAATTGTGCGAATGATGCAAATGTTGTTTTTAAACCCATGAAATTTGATTGAATTGTGTGAATGATGAAAAATTGATGTTAAACCTATGAAATTTGATTGAATTGTGTGAATGATGAAAAATGTTGTTGTTAAACCCATGAAATTTGATTGAATTGTGTGAATGATGAAATGTTGATGTTAAACCTATGAAATTTGATTGAATTGTGTGAATGATGAAATATTGATGTTAAACCATGAAATTTGATTGAATTGTGCGAATGATGAAGATGTTGTTGTTAAACCTATGAAATTTGATTGAATTGTGTGAATGATGAAAAATGTTGTTTTAACCCATGAAATTTGATTGAATTGGTGAATGATGAAATGTTGATTGTTAAACCTATGAAATTTGATTGAATTGTGTGAATGATGAAAATGTTGATGTTAAACCTATGAAATTTGATTGAATTGTGTGAATGATGAAAATGTTGTTGTTAAACCTATGAAATTTGATTGAATTGTGTGAATGATGAAAATGTTGATGTTAAACCTATGAAATTTGATTGAATTGTGTGAATGATGAAAAATGTTGTTGTTAAACCCATGAATATTGATTGAATTGTGTGAATGATGAAAACGTTGATGTAAACCTATGAAATTTGATTGAATTGTGTGAATGATGAAATGTTGATGTTAAACCTATGAAATTTGATTGAATTGTGCGAATGATGAAGAAATGTTGTTGTTAAACCCATGAAATTTGATTGAATTGTGTGAATGATGAAAGTTGTTGTTAAACCCATAAATTTGATTGAATTGTGTGAATGATAAAATGTTATTGTTAAACCTATGAAATTTGATTGAATTGTGTGAATGATGAAAATGTTGTTGTTAAACCTATGAAATTTGATTGAATTGTGTGAATGATGAAAATGTTGTTGTTAAACCTATGAAATTTGATTGAATTGTGTGAATGATGAAAACGTTGATGTTAAACATATGAAATTTGATTGAATTGTGTGAATGATGAAGATGTTGTTGTTAAACCTATGAAATTTGATTGAATTGTGTGAATGATGAAAATGTTGTTGTTAAACCCATTAAATTGATTGAATTGTGTGAATGATGAAAATGTTGTTGTTAAACCTATGAAATTTGATTGAATTGTGTGAATGATGAAAAGTTTGATGTTAAACCTATGAAATTTGATTGAATTGTGCGAATGATGCAAATGTTGTTGTTAAACCCATGAAATTTGATTGAATTGTGTGAATGATGAAAACGTGATGTTAAACCTATGAAATTTGATTGAATTGTGTGAATGATGAAAATGTTGTTGTTAAACCCATGAAATTTGATTGAATTGTGTGAATGATGAAAATGTTGATGTTAAACCTATGAAATTTGATTGAATTGTGTGAATGATGAAAATGTTGTTGTTAAACCCATGAAATTTGATTGAATTGTGCGAATGATGAAGAATGTTGTTGTTAAACCTATGAAATTTGATTGAATTGTGTGAATGATGAAAATGTTGTTGTTAAACCCATGAAATTTGATTGAATTGTGTGAATGATGAAAATGTTGATGTTAAACCTATGAAATTTGATTGAATTGTGTGAATGATGAAAATGTTGATGTTAAACCTATGAAATTTGATTGAATTGTGTGAATGATGAAAATGTTGTTGTTAAACCCATGAAATTTGATTGAATTGTGTGAATGATGAAAACGTTGTGTTAAACCTATGAAATTTGATTGAATTGTGTGAATGATGAAAAATGTTGTTGTTAAACCCATGAAATTTGATTGAATTGTGTGAATGATGAAAACGTTGATGTTAAACCTATGAAATTTGATTGAATTGTGTGAATGATGAAAATGTTTTGTAAACCTATGAAATTTGATTGAATTGTGCGAATATGAAGAAAATGTTGTTGTTAAACCATGAAATTTGATTGAATGTGTGAATGATGAAAATGTTGTTGTTAAACCCATAAATTTGATTGAATTGTGTGAATGATGAAAATGTTGATGTTAAACCTATGAAATTTGATTGAATTGTGTGAATGATGAAAATGTTGTTGTTAAAACCTATGAAATTTGATTGAATTGTGTGAATGATGAAAATGTTGTTGTTAAACCTATGAAATTTGATTGAATTGTGTGAATGATGAAAATGTTGTTGTTAAACCTATGAAATTTGATTGAATTGTGTGAATGATGAAGATGTTGTTGTTAAACCCATGAAATTTGATTGAATTGTGTGAATGATGAAAAATTGTTGTTAAACCCATGAAATTTGATTGAATTGTATGAATGATGAAAATGTTGTTGTTAAACCTATGAAATTTGATTGAATTGTGTGAATGATGAAAATGTTGATGTTGAACCTATGAAATTTGTTTGAATTGTGCGAATGATGAAAATGTTGTTGTTAAACCCATTAAATTTGATTGAATTGTGTGAATGATGAAAACGTTGATGTTAAACCTATGAAATTTGATTGAATTGTGTGAATGATGAAAATGTTGTTGTTAAACCCATGAAATTTGATTGAATTGTGTGAATGATGAAAACGTTGTTGTTAAACCTATGAAATTTGATTGAATTGTGTGAATGATGAAAATGTTGATGTTAAACCTATGAAATTTGATTGAATTGTGTGAATGATGAAGAATGTTGTTGTTAAACCTATGAAATTTGATTGAATTGTGTGAATGATGAAAATGTTGTTGTTAAACCCATGAAATTTGATTGAATTGTGTGAATGATGAAAATGTTGATGTTAAACCTATGAAATTTGATTGAATTGTGTGAATGATGAAAATGTTGATGTTAAACCTATGAAATTTGATTGAATTGTGCGAATGATGAAATGTGTTGTTGTAAACCCATGAAATTTGATTGAATTGTGTGAATGATGAAAACGTTGATGTTAAACCTATGAAATTTGATTGAATTGTGTGAATGATGAAAATGTTGTTGTTAAACCCATGAAATTTGATTGAATTGTGTGAATGATGAAAATGTTGATGTTAAACCTATGAAATTTGATTGAATTGTGTGAATGATGAAAATGTTGATGTTAAACCTATGAAATTTGATTGAATTGTGCGAATGATGAAGAAAATGTTGTTGTTAAACCCATGAAATTTGATTGAATGTGTGAATGATGCAATGTTGTTGTTAAACCATAAATTTGATTGAATTGTGTGAATGATAAAATGTTGATGTTCAACCTATGAAATTTGATTGAATTGTGTGAATGATGAAGATGTTGTTGTTAAACCTATGAAATTTGATTGAATTGTGTGAATGATGAAAATGTTTGATGTAACCTATGAAATTTGATTGAATTGTGTGAATGATGAAAACGTTGATGTTAAACCTATGAAATTTGATTGAATTATGCGAATGATGAAGATGTTGTTGTTAAACCTATGAAATTTGATTGAATTGTGTGAATGATGAAAATGTTGTTGTTAAACCCATGAAATTTGATTGAATTGTGTGAATGATGAAAATGTTGTTGTTAAACCTATGAAATTTGATTGAATTGTGTGAATGATGAAATGTTGATGTTAAACCTATGAAATTTGATTGAATTGTGCGAATGATGAAATGTTGTTGTTAAACCCATGAAATTTGATTGAATTGTGTGAATGATGAAAACATTGATGTTAAACCTATGAAATTTAATTGAATTGTGTGAATGATGAAAAATGTTGTTGTTAAACCATGAATTTTGATTGAATTGTGTGAATGATGAAAACGTTGATGTTAAACCTATGAAATTTGATTGAATTGTGTGAATGATGAAAATTGATGTTAAACCCATGAAATTTGATTGAATTGTGCGAATGATGAAGATGTTGTTGTTAAACCTATGAAATTTGATTGAATTGTGTGAATGATGAAATGTTGTTGTTAAACCCATGAAATTTGATTGAATTGTGTGAATGATGAAATGTTGATGTTAAACCTATGAAATTTGATTGAATTGTGTGAATGATGAAAATGTTGATGTTAAACCTATGAAATTTGATTGAATTGTGCGAATGATGAAAATGTTGTTGTTAAACCCATGAAATTTGATTGAATTGTGTGAATGATGAAAATGTTGATGTTAAACCTATGAAATTTGATTGAATTGTGTGAATGATGAAAATGTTGTTGTTAAACCCATGAAATTTGATTGAATTGTGTGAATGATGAAAACGTTGATGTTAAACCTATGAAATTTGATTGAATTGTGTGAATGATGAAAATGTTGTTGTAAACCTATGAAATTTGATTGAATTGTGCGAATGATAAGAAAATGTGTTGTTAAACCTATGAAATTTGATTGACATGTGTGAATGATGCAAATGTTGTTGTTAAACCAATAAATTTGATTGAATTGTGTGAATGATAATGATTGTTGTGTCAAACCTATGAAATTTGATTGAATTGTGTGAATGATGAAGATGTTGTTGTTAAACCTATGAAATTTGATTGAATTGTGTGAATGATGAAAATGTTGTTGTTAAACCCATGAAATTTGATTGAATTGTGTGAATGATGAAAACGTTGATGTTAAACCTATGAAATTTGATTGAAAATGCGAATGATGAAGATGTTGTTTTGTTAAACCTATGAAATTTGATTGAATTGTGTCAATGATGAAAATATTGTTGTTAACCCATGAAATTTGATTGAATTGTGTGAATGATGAATGTTGTTGTTAAACCTATGATATTTGATTGAATTGTGTGAATGATGAAAATGTTGATGTTAAACCTATGAAATTTGATTGAATTGTGCGAATGATGAAGAAAATGTTGTTGTTAAACCCATGAAATTTGATTGAATTGTGTGAATGATGAAAACCTTGATGTTAAACCTATGAAATTTGATTGAATTGTGTGAATGATGAAAAATGTTGTTGTTAAACCCATGAAATTTGATTGAATTGTGTGAATGATGAAAATGTTGTTGTTAAACCTATGAAATTTGATGACATGTGTGAATGAGGCAATTTGTTTGTGAAAAAACCATTAAGATATTCTATGATGTGAATTGTGTGAATGATGAAAATGTTGATGTTAACCCATGAAATTTGATTGAATTGTGCGAATGATGAAGATGTTGTTGTTAAACCTATGAAATTTGATTGAATTGTGTGAATGATGAAAATGTTGTTGTTAAACCATGAAATTTGATTGAATTGTGTGAATGATGAAAATGTTGATGTTAAACCTATGAAATTTGATTGAATTGTGTGAATGATGAAAATGTTGATGTTAACCTATGAAATTTGATTGAATTGTGCGAATGATGAAAATGTTGTTGTTAAACCCATGAAATTTGATTGAATTGTGTGAATGATGAAAACGTTGATGTTAAACCTATGAAATTTGATTGAATTGTGTGAATGATGAAAATGTTGTTGTTAAACCATGAAATTTGATTGAATTGTGTGAATGATGAAAACGTTGATGTTAAACCTATGAAATTTGATTGAATTGTGTGAATGATGAAA
>NW_026113674.1:0-10350 GCF_024323335.1 Lathyrus oleraceus
TTCATCATTCACACAATTCAATCAAATTTCATAGGTTTAACAACAACATTTTCATCATCGCACAATTCAATCAAATTTCATGGGTTTAACATCAACATTTTCATCATTCACACAATTCAATCAAATTTCATGGGTTTAACAACAACATTTTCATCATTCACACAATTCAATCAAATTTCATAGGTTTAACATCAACATTTTCATCATTCACACAATTCAATCAAATTTCATGGGTTAACAACAACGTTTTCATCATTCACAAATTCAATCAAATTTCATGGGTTTAACAACAACATTTTCATCATTCACACAATTCAATCAAATTTCATAGGTTTAACAACAACATTTTCATCATTCACAAATTCAATCAAATTTCATAGGTTTAACATCAACATTTTCTTCATCATTCACACAATTCAATCAAATTTCATAGGTTTAACAACAACATTTCATCATTCACACAATTCAATCAAATTCATGGGTTTAACAACAACATTTTCATCATTCACACAATTCAATCAAATTTCATAGGTTTAACAACAACATCTTCATCATTCACACAATTCAATCAAATTTCATAGGTTTAACATCAACATTTTCATCATTCACACAATTCAATCAAATTTCATAGGTTTAACAACAACGTTTTCATCATTCACACAATTCAATCAAATTCATGGTTTAACAACAACATTTTCATCATTCACACAATTCAATCAAATTTCATAGGTTTAACATCAACATTTTCATCATTCACACAATTCAATCAAATTTCATGGGTTTAACAACAACTTTTCATCATTCACACAATTCAATCAAATTCATGGGTTTAACAACAACATTTCATCATTCACACAATTCAATCAAATTTCATAGGTTTAACAACAACATTTTCATCATTCACACAATTCAATCAAATTTCATGGTTTAACAACAACATTTTCATCATTCACACAATTCAATCAAATTTCATGGGTTTAACAACAACATTTTCATCATTCACACAATTCAATCAAATTTCATAGGTTTAACATCAACATTTTCATCATTCACACAATTCAATCAAATTTCATGGGTTTAACAACAACATTTTCATCATTCACACAATTCAATCAAATTTCATAGGTTTAACAACAACATTTTCATCATTCACACAATTCAATCAAATTTCATGGTTTAACAACAACATTTTCATCATTCACACAATTCAATCAAATTCATGGGTTTAACAACAACATTTTCATCATTCACACAATTCAATCAAATTTCATAGGTTTAACAACAACATTTTCATCATTCACACAATTCAATCAAATTTCATGGGTTTAACAACAACATTTTCATCATTCACACAATTCAATCAAATTTCATGGGTTTAACAACAACATTTTCATCATTCACACAATTCAATCAAATTTCATAGGTTTAACAACAACATTTTCTTCATCATACGCACAATTCATTCAAATTTCATAGGTTTAACATCAACGTTTTCATCATTCACACAATTCAATCAAATTTCATGGGTTTAACAACAACATTTTCATCATTCACACAATTCAATCAAATTTCATAGGTTTAACAACAACATTTTCATCATTCACACAATTCAATCAAATTTCATGGGTTTAACAACAACATTTTCATCATTCACACAATTCAATCAATTTCATGGGTTTAACAACAACATTTTCATCATTCACACAATTCAATCAAATTTCATAGGTTTAACAACAACATTTTCATTATTCACACAATTCAATCAAATTTCATGGGTTTAACAACAACATTTTCATCATTCACAAAATTCAATCAAATTTCATGGGTTTAACAACAACATTTTCATCATTCACACAATTCAATCAAATTTCATAGGTTTAACAACAACATTTTCATCATTCACAAATTCAATCAAATTTCATAGGTTTAACATCAACATTTTCTTCATCATTCACACAATTCAATCAAATTTCATAGGTTTAACATCAACGATTTCATCATTCACACAATTCAATCAAATTTCATGGGTTTAACAACCACATTTTCATCATCACACAATTCAATCAAATTTCATAGGTTTAACAACAACATTTTCATCATTCACACAATTCAATCAAATTTCATAGGTTTAACAACAACATTTTTTTCATTATTCGCACAATTCAATCAAATTTCATAGGTTTAACAACAACATTTTCATTATTCACACAATTCAATCAAATTTCATGGGTTTAACAACAACATTTTCATCATCACACAATTCAATCAAATTTCATGGGTTTAACAACAACATTTTCATCATTCACACGATTCAATCAAATTTCATAGGTTTAACAACAACATTTTCATTATTCACACAATTCAATCAAATTTCATGGGTTTAACAACAACATTTTCATCATTCACAAAATTCAATCAAATTTCATGGGTTTAACAACAACATTTTCATCATTCACACAATTCAATCAAATTTCATAGGTTTAACAACAACATTTTCATCATTCACAAATTCAATCAAATTTCATAGGTTTAACATCAACATTTTCTTCATCATTCACACAATTCAATCAAATTTCATAGGTTTAACATCAACGATTTCATCCTTCACACAATTCAATCAAATTTCATGGGTTTAACAACCACATTTTCATCATCACACAATTCAATCAAATTGCATAGGTTTAACAACAACATCTTCATCATTCACACAATTCAATCAAATTTCAGAGGTTTAACAACAACATTTTTTTCATTAATCGCACAATTCAATCAAATTTCATAGGTTTAACAACAACATTTTCATTATTCACACAATTCAATCAAATTTCATGGGTTTAACAACAACATTTTCATCATCACACAATTCAATCAAATTTCATGGGTTTAACAACAACATTTTCATCATTCACACGATTCAATCAAATTTCATAGGTTTAACAACAACATTTTCATTATTCACACAATTCAATCAAATTTCATGGGTTTAACAACAACATTTTCATCATTCACAAATTCAATCAAATTTCATGGGTTTAACAACAACATTTTCATCATTCACACAATTCAATCAAATTTCATGGGTTTAACAACAACATTTTCATCATTCACAAATTCAATCAAATTTCATAGGTTTAACATCAACATTTTCTTCATCATTCACACAATTCAATCAAATTTCATAGGTTTAACATCAACGATTTCATCCTTCACACAATTCAATCAAATTTCATGGGTTTAACAACCACATTTTCATCATCACACAATTCAATCAAATTGCATAGGTTTAACAACAACATCTTCATCATTCACACAATTCAATCAAATTTCATAGGTTTAACAACAACATTTTTTTCATTATTCGCACAATTCAATCAAATTTCATAGGTTTAACATCAACATTTTCATCATTCACACAATTCAATCAAATTTCATAGGTTTAACAACAACATCTTAATCATTCACACAATTGAATCAAATTTCATAGATTTAACATCAACATTTTCATTATTCGCACAATTCAACCAAATTTCATACGTTTAACATCAACGTTTTCATCATTCACACAATTCAATCAAAGTTCATGGGTTTAACAACAACATTTTCATCATTCACACAATTGAATCAAATTTCATAGGTTTAACATCAACATTTTCATTATTCACACAATTCAATCAAATTTCATGGGTTTAACAACAACGTTTTCATCATTCACAAATTCAATCAAATTTCATGGGTTTAACAACAACATTTTCATCATTCACACAATTCAATCAAATTTCATAGGTTTAACAACAACATTTTCATCATTCACAAATTCAATCAAATTTCATAGGTTTAACATCAACATTTTCTTCATCATTCACACAATTCAATCAAATTTCATAGGTTTAACATCAACGATTTCATCCTTCACACAATTCAATCAAATTCATGGGTTTAACAACCACATTTTCATCATTCACACAATTCAATCAAATTTCATAGGTTTAACAACAACATCTTAATCATTCACACAATTGAATCAAATTTCATAGATTTAACATCAACATTTTCATTATTCGCACAATTCAACCAAATTTCATACGTTTAACATCAACGTTTTCATCATTCACACAATTCAATCAAAGTTCATGGGTTTAACAACAACATTTTCATCATTCACACAATTGAATCAAATTTCATAGGTTTAACATCAACATTTTCATTATTCACACAATTCAATCAAATTTCATGGGTTTAACAACAACGTTTTCATCATTCACAAAATTCAATCAAATTTCATGGGTTTAACAACAACATTTTCATCATTCACACAATTCAATCAAATTTCATAGGTTTAACAACAACATTTTCATCATTCACAAATTCAATCAAATTTCAAAGGTTTAACATCAACATTTTCTTCATCATTCACACAATTCAATCAAATTTCATAGGTTTAATGTAACACCCACCCAAACCCAACAATGAAGCATCACAATAAACCTCGAATAGTTCCGACGAACTCGGTAATATCAGGATAGGAGCAGTAGTCAACCTTTTCTTTAACTCTTGGAAACCTTCTTCACATTTCGAGTCCCAAACAAACGCTTGCCCCTTTCTAGTCAACATCGTCAACGGTAACCCAACTTGGAAAATCCCTCAATGAATTTTCTATAATAACCTGCTAGTCCAAGAAAACTCCTTATCTCAGAAACTGACTTCGGAGCTTCCCACTTAGACACCGCTTCTATCTTAGAAGGATCAACAGCAACACCGCCTCTTGAAATTACATGACCAAGAAAACTAACCTCTTCTAACCAAAATTCACATTTAGAGAGTTTAGCAAATAACTTCTTTTCTCGTAGAACTTCTAAAACCACTCTCAAATGCTCAGCATGCTCTTCTTCAGATTTCGAATACACCAAAATGTCATCAATAAACACTACCACAAACTTGTCTAGGTACGGATGGAAAATCCTATTCATATACTCCATAAATACTCCAGGCGTATTAGTCACACCAAAAGGCATCACAGAATACTCATAATGTCCATACCTTGTTCTGAAAGCAGTCTTCTGAATATCCTCAGTTTTTACACGTATCTGATGATACCCAGACCTCAAATCTATCTTGCTGAACACACTCGCACCAACCAATTGATCCATCAAATCATCAATCCTCGGCAAAGGATACCGATTCTTGATCGTCACTTTATTCAGTTGCCTGTAGTCCACACACAACCTCATAGTACCTTCTTTCTTCTTAACCAACAACACTGGTGCACCCCACGGTGACACACTCGGACGAATAAATTTCTTATCCAACAGATCTTCCAGCTGACTTTTCAATTCAGCTAACTCAACAGCAGACATACGGTACGGAGCCATCGATATCGGTCTAGTACCAGGTACCAAATCAATCGAGAACTCAACTTCACGCTCTGGCGGCAATTCATTCACCTCTTCCGGAAACACATCAGGAAAATCACACACCACAGCTAGATCACCAATTACCAGTTTATCTTTAGCTTCCATAGTCGCTAACAGCATAAACAACTCTGCCCCATCAGCTACTTCCTCATTCACCTGCCTTGCTGATAGAAACAAACTCTTTCCTTCTTCAATCTCAGGAAAAATCACAGTCTTATCAAAACAATTGATATAGACTCGGTTAAACACCAACCAGTTCATTCCCAAGATAACATCAATCTGCACTAGTGGAAGACACACAAGGTCTATCCCAAAATCTCTACCAAAAATACTCAAAGGACAATTTAAACAAACTGACGTAGTAGTCACTGAACCCTTCGCAGGAGTATCAATCACCATACTACCACGCATCTCAGATATCTCTAACTTAAGTTTCACAGCACAATCCAAAGATATAAAAGAATGAGTAGCACCTGTGTCAATAATAGCTACAAGAGGAAAGCCATTAATATAACACGTACCTCGGATCAAACGATCATCTGCAGAAGTCTCAGAACCCGATAAAGCAAAGACCTTGCCTCCTGACTGATTCTCTTTCTTCGGCTTAGGACACTGTGGACTGATATGACCCAACTCTCCACAGTTGAAACAAGTCACAGTCTTCAACCGACACTCTGCAGCCAAATGACCACCTTTTCCACACTTGAAACACTTCATCTCAACACTGGTACACTCATGAACACGATGTCCAGCTCGACCACATATGTAACACTTAACAGGAGCACTAGAGTCTCCCCCACTAGGCCTCTTCATCCCACTCTGCCTCTGGAAACCTTTGCCAGCTGCATACGGTTTTCCACGGTCAATCTGATTCTTACCTTTCCTATCAACCCTTTGCTGATAGCTCTCTGCTCTAGCCTTGGAATCCTGTTCGAAAATCCTGCAACAGTCAACCAAATCAGAAAACACCCTGATCCGCTGATATCCAATCGCCTGCTTGATCTCGGGACGCAACCCGTTCTCAAACTTCACGCACTTAGAAAATTCTCCAGCAGCCTCATTATAGGGAGTGTAATACTTCGACAGCTCTGTGAACTTAGCAGCATACTCTGTAACAGACTTGTTACCCTGCTTCAATTCCAAGAACTCTATCTCTTTCTTTCCTCTGACATCCTCTGGAAAGTACTTCCTCAGAAATCTCTCTCTGAACACAGCCCAAGTGATCTCAGCACCTCCAGCAGCTTCCAACTCAGTGCGGGTAGCAACCCACCAGTCATCAGCTTCTTCTGATAGCATATGCGTACCGAACCTGACCTTCTGGTTATCGGCACACTCAGTCACCCTGAAGATTCTCTCGATCTCCTTCAACCACTTCTGAGCGCCATCTGGATCGTATGCTCCCTTAAACATTGGAGGATTGTTCTTCTGGAACTCACTCAGTTGACGAGCAGCTCCCATTCCCACAACATTCGGATTTCCTCCAAGTACTCCAGCTAGCATACCCAGAGCCTCAGCAATTGCAGCATCATCTCTACCTCTTCCAGCCATCTCTATTCTGAAACCCAAACAAACTAAAACAATGAGTACTGATAGGTTACACAACACCTATACCGTACAGGGGAAACAGAATAATTACGACTCGACTCGACCAACTATGCTCTGATACCACTAATGTAACACCCTTCTAAATACCCCAAAATATTAATTAAAATAATAACATATCAATCAGAGTAATTATGTCCCGAAGGGTGTCACACAATCATTTCACAACAATTATCAAAATATCCTGTCATGCTCATTTATTAAATCAAAATAAGACTATTTTGCATAATTCGCAGCGGTTACAAAACATCGACATTCAAATCATGTACTACATTACATGTAAAGTTGAATCAACAACTAAATTAAAACATAGTCAAACATTCCCTCCCGATGTTACATCTACCAGAGCATGACCCACTAAGGACGACACTAGACTCCATAGCACTAGCTTCTACTCAACTCACTGCTCGTTACCTGAAAATTAGATGTAAGGGTGAGTTCCTCAATCAATATAATAAGCATTATAGAACAACATGTAATGCTAAGTAATAACACATCAATTCACCCTAATCAGACTACGCACTCAGCAACGGCAATATCCGTTCAAACATCATATTCAACAGTAACATATAGCATATGTATAATCTCAACCATACTCACATCAACAACACAACACATAACACACATATAATACTGGAATACATCCATTCATATTATGCCATACATTCATTATGAAATGAGACTCCACACATGCGGTACCGACTATTCTTGAACATACAGTTCAAGCTCACCGATCAACTCCAGATACGGCTACTAAGCTCACCAGTCCCACTCATTTGAGATCTAATGACTCACTCACTAATTCCTCACCATGGGAATTAGCTACAGCCCCGAAGGCTAGACTATGCACACTAAGCATCTAGTATGCAAACATCAACAACAATTCCATAACAATTCACTCACTAATTCCTCACCATGGGAATTAGCTACAGCCCCACAGGCTATGCCATGCATGCTAATCATCTAGCAAATGCAGCATCAACAACATGCATAATATATACACTCACAACAATATACATATCATCATACATCATCAATATTTATCACATAAGCATATCAGATCATGCCAAACAACAACCACAGTATTAGTACACTCTACTAATACCTATACTACTCCAAGCCACGGGAAATGATCCCTAATATGTCATACATCAGCTGAATTACACACTCAGCCTAAACAACCAGAAACTGCACAACAACAGCACAGAAAATTCACAATTCTGCCCATACGCGTATTGCCTACGCCCATACGCGTATTGCCCACGCCTGACCAAATCCATACGCGTAATGCCCACTCTCATACGCGTATTGCGCATTTCCTCGCCCAACCCATACGCGTATCACCTGTCCCATACGCGTATGCTACGCGTACCACTTCCCCATACGCGTACCACCAGAGACCATTTCACGTTCAAAATTTCATCTTCCTCATCCATACGCGTATTGCCTAGTGCCATACGCGTACCAGCCATCTCATACGCGTATTGCCTAGTGCCATACGCGTATGACCAGAGACCAGAACTCTCAGATCTGCAATGGCTTTCTCTGCTACGAGATCTACTCAAACCAACCTTCCACAATCCAATTTCTACACAGAAATCATTCATATTTTCAACACAATTCGTATCTTATTCGATTACACAAAATTTGACACTTTTACATCTAATTCCTACGAATTCTTTCTCAATTATACCCCAATTTCGTTCATCCAAAGAGTTCACAATTCATCATGCATCAATCTAATCAGAGGTAAAACAATAGTTTCTTACTACCCAGTACATATCATTCCATAATACCCGTTAATCGATGATAAACCCCCTTACCTGAGTTAATCAAGCAATCTCTGAGCTCCAAGCTTTTTCCTCTTCTCTTGCTCTGCCTTTTTGCCCTTTTTCCACTTTCAACCGCTTCTCTGTGTTTTCCTTTTCACGTGCAACCCTTTTTACCAAAAATGGGACTTTTTATTATTCCAACTTATTTTATTCCAAATAAATAATTATCCCAATATTATTATTCCAAAATAATAATAAGAATAATTCATATCTAATTAAAATAAATAAACATATTATTAACTTAATTAAATAATTATTATATTATTATCGGGGTGTTACATTTAACATCAACGATTTCATCCTTCACACAATTAATCAAATTCATGGTTTAACAACCACATTTTCATCATCACACAATTCAATCAAATTGCATAGGTTTAACAACAACATCTCATCATTCACACAATTCAATCAAATTTCATAGGGTTTAAAACCAACATTTTTCATTATTCAGCACAATTCAATCAAATTTCATAGGTTTAACAACAACATTTCATTATTCTCACAATTCAATCAAATTTCATGGGTTTAACACAACATTTTCATCATCACACAATTCAATCAAATTTCATGGGTTTAACAACAACATTTTCATCATTCACACAATTCAATCAAATTTCATAGGTTTGACAACAACATTTTCTTCATCATACGCACAATTCATTCAAATTTCATAGGTTTAACATCAACGTTTTCATCATTCACACAATTCAATCAAATTTCATGGGTTTAACAACAACATTTTCATCATTCACACAATTCAATCAAATTTCATAGGTTTAACAACAACATTTTCATTATTCACACAATTCAATCAAATTTCATGGGTTTAACAACAACATTTTCATCATCACACAATTCAATCAAATTTCATGGGTTTAACAACAACATTTTCATCATTCACACGATTCAATCAAATTTCATAGGTTTAACAACAACATTTTCATTATTCACACAATTCAATCAAATTTCATGGGTTTAACAACAACATTTTCATCATTCACAAAATTCAATCAAATTTCATGGGTTTAACAACAACATTTTCATCATTCACACAATTCAATCAAATTTCATAGGTTTAACAACAACATTTTCATCATTCACAATTCAATCAAATTTCATAGGTTTAACATCAACATTTTCTTCATCATTCACACAATTCGATCAAATTCATAGGTTTAACATCACGATTTCATCCTTTCACACAATTCAATCAAATTTCATGGGTTTAACAACACATTTTCATCATCACACATTTCAATCAAATGCAATAGGTTTAACAACAACATGTTCATCATTCACACAATTCAATCAAATTTCATAGGTTTAACAACAACATTTTTTTTCATTATTCGCACAATTCAATCAAATTTCATAGGTTTAACAACAACATTTTCATTATTCACACAATTCAATCAATTTCATGGGTTTTAACACAACATTTTCATCATCACAGAATTCAATCGAATTTCATGGGTTTAACAACAACATTTTCATCATTCACA
>NW_026113675.1:0-10339 GCF_024323335.1 Lathyrus oleraceus
CCCATATTCTTTGCATTCTAACATTAGGTAGATATTCCCATTGTAAATCCTAAACACTTAAGTACACATTGCATGACAACTCTAGGGCAGAGCTCCCCACTTCTAGACCTTTCCGAGCGTCTCCGATCTTGTGGCATGTCAATCCATCCTATTGCAAAGAGGTAACTGCCTAAGACTCGATTCAGCGAGCTGCGACACCTACTGCTAGGACGCGAACACATTGCCCACTCTCCTTTGACACAACTAGTGTCCTCCTTTGTAAGTCCATGTTCAGATGGCAATCCTATGTAGTCGAACTACGGCAACTCTGATTCTCATGTTCAGATGAGATACGTAGGCACAAGATGCGATGTCTTGCCGAGTTTGACTAACGACTAACAACTAATCCTTGTTTGCTTTCGCCCTTGTTGCGATCCTTTCTCTCGCCCTCGTTGCGATCGAGACATTCCCTTTCTCTTGCCCTAGTTGCAATCGAGACCTTTGTTCCCGTAGTTAGCCGACCTACATTATGCTCTGATTCTCATTCCAGATGAGATATGTAGGCATAAGACGCGATGTCTTGGCGAGCACACATCTCTTTAACCCATAGGTACCCGAGCTACGAAGACTCTGATTCTCATATTCAGATGAGATACGTATGCAGTGGATGTGACATCCGTGCGAGTCATTTTCTTTGACCCTTTCTTTTAGTAAATAGTACATTAGATAAACACACACCCTTTAGACAAGAACAACAAGAGTGGATCCCGTAGAGTACTACGGATGCGTAGGGGTGCTAATACCTTCCCTTCGCATAATCGACTCCCGAACCCAAGATTTGGTTGCGAGACCTTGTCTTTTTCCTTCCTTTTTCAGGTTTACTTTGAGCGTTTCCTTTCCCTCCTTTGGGATAAATAACGCACGGTGGCGACTCTTCTGTCATTCCTTCTTCGCCGGTTATTTTTTCGCACACTTGTATTTTTCAGGTTGCGACAGCTGGCGACTCTGCTGGGGAGCCGGTTTCCCTAAGCGAGTCCCTCTAGCTTTTGTAGGTTTCTTGTGCCAGCCCACTCGCACGGACTCCTGCGGGCGGAGCAGCGGCGCACCACCCCCCCCCCTCCCCCCCCCCCCCACCCCCCTTTCGGTCCTCCGCGTGCAAGTGCACAGCTAATAAACCACCATTGTTGGGTGTTTATTCTTTTGTACAGTTATTTACTTCCAAGCATTTATCTGCTTTATTCTTTTGCATTGTGTACATATCATTGTTGTGTCTGTTGGCTCTGTTGGGTTGTTTTGTTTGTTGGGATGAGATGTTTTATGAGAGACAAGCCCACTACCCAGGCTTGAGCGCACACATAGGTTTTAGAGTGGATAGTCATGAGGCTTGTGTGGCATGTTGCTATGTTAAGTCGTTCATGAGACCCACATTCCAGACGAGGTTTCTGTTGGATATATTTTGTCCTATGGGTGTTCCATAACGACAAATATTCCTTTAGAAATCGTCGACTCTGGTGACCATTTCCCGAGAGGGGATTCAAAGCGAATCCCACAACTGAAAGACTCGGTCGAGGCCTCTCCTCCGAGACGCGATTATGTTAGCTCTGGTGGGCGCATTGGAGAGAAACGCAAAAGAGCGGCTCAACAATTCCACAAACAGGCCGGCCTCGCTGCTCAATCCGAGGACCCCGAGACTGGGACCTTGCTTTAGGATGTCCTATTGAGGGGAGTCATCAAGAAGCTTATCTTCAGAAGAAGCGATCAGCTATCAGAGGAGAGCGGGGAATCGCCGCCAAGCCACGAAAAAAGGGCACCGGGGCAGAAATAGGGGCGGCCCAAGAAGAACGTGGAGGTCTTTATCCCGAAATAATGCCAAACCTTCAGTGGTAAACGTATTATTCTCGACTGAAGGGCTGAAGCTGACAAACTTCTGTTCTTAGAACCTACCAGTGAGGGGCAGGCTAAATTCAGGGAACCTTAACCTCCAACCAACCCGGTTTTCTGGAGCAGAGTTTTGATCTTGTATTACATTCCTCAGTGGGTTTCTTTTCAGACAGTGCAACCCGACAGATGTTCAAGCAGATACAGCAATCCTGATTTCCATGTCACTGCATTGCATCACATCATTCTGCATTCATATCATTTAACACATGTTTATCTATTCCCAGGGGTTCATATCTTCTTCTTGATTCTAGTCGGGATTTTCTTCTTACACCGTTTATCAAATGTGAGACTGGAATCAAGGGGGGTGGTAGAATGGTGGTTTTTTTAGAATGCCTTTTGGAATTGATAAACATGTCAGTGCATTTGCATATCCCATAACATGTCACAATGTTAGGGCAGTCTCTTCAACTTTACATCAGAAGATTAAATTCCCAGTCAATGGGAGGATTATCACCGTCTGTGGTGAGGAGGACATCCTGGTCAGTAACCTGTCTACATTCAAGTATGAAGAAGTAGAGGGTGAAATTCATGAGACCCTGTGTCAGGCCTTTGAGTCAGTTCAGATCAAGGATGCAGCTCCGGTGGAAGAGGTTAAAGCAGGTGCCTCTATCTCATCCTTCAAGCAGGCACAAGCCTTGGTGGATTCCGGCGTTGCTCCCGGTTGGGGGCGTCTGTTGGAGTTACCAATGAAAGACGACAAGTTCGGGATTGGGTATCAACCAGCACTGACTTCTACAATTCAGCACTTCAGACTCGTCAGGGGCCAATTACTTTCTCCAGTGCTGGCGTCATCCAATATGGACAGATCTCTGCGATCAACGATGAAAATGGGGATAGTGATTGCTGAAGGTGAGAAAAACAAGAAAGGGGGGTTTGAATTGTTTGGAAAAATAAGAGCTTTTTCAAAATGAAAACCACACAATGATTTTATACTGGTTCGCTTATAACACAAAGCTACTCCAGTCCACCCGGCCGAGGTGATTTCGCCTTCAACAAGGACTTAATCCACTAATCTTGAAAGATTACAAACAACGTCTAAGATACAAAATCTCTTAGCCCTCTCAAGTATACAGACTACACAGAGTCACTTGAGGAAATCAACAAACAATAGAAGAAGGATTATGTAAACTAGAGTGCTTCTAAGAAAGCAAGTATTACAAAATTAAGAACAAGAGTTTTTCACGTAATAAGCAAAAGCTTCGTGAAGATAGAGAGCAAGAGTGTTTTTCTTGTTGATGTTTCAGTATGATTTTTCCTCGTATATGTGTGTTGCTGAAAATTGATTTTCAATCCTTTATATAGATCAATTGAAGTAGTAGTTGAAACTGGTGGATATTGAGATGAAGTTACGCCATCACATAATTAGCTAATGCAGGATGACTTTTTCTTCTTGAAATGATACTTACCACAAGTAGTATTTTCTTTATTGAGATTGGAGATTAACGTCTCTTTCTCAATTAGGAAATCCATTTGAAAATCTTTACTTGTCTTCAACGTTACTTTTTCATGATTAGCAAATCCATAATCAGAGTATTTGTGTATCTGGAGAAACTTGGTATCTTGCTTCTGATGTTGGTCTAAATAGATTCTTCAGAGGGCGTTGTTCAGAGTCAGAGGTTCTAGGACTTTCTTCTTGTTCAGACGCTTCTGATACTTGTTGTTTAGTTCAGAGTTTGACTTTCTTGAACTTGTTTCTACTTCTGAGCTTCTGATCATTGATAATATGCTTCTGATCTGGTATTGTATCTGATGATGTCATCAGAGTCCTGCACACTTAGAAACTTTTCGTTAGGGTGCCATTTTGGTTTCATCCTTTGTTATCATCAAAATCAAGGAATCTGTTGTATCACAATTTTTGTTCTTACAATCTCCCCCTTTTGATGATGACAAAACAATTTTAATTAGCAGATGAAACATGAATAAAAATAGATCAGATAGACAGAAGCTCCCCCTGAGATAGTACTAGGGAGTTCAGAGGTTCTGAAGTTCTTACCAGAGTTTCTTAAGTAAAGAGGTTTATGAGATTTTCTGCAATTTCTTAAGTCCAAGTTAGATAATTTAATCAGAGCTCTTATTTAATCAGAGCTGTTTATATAAAAAAGATGTTGCAGAATGCTTGATGGTTTTAGACAATATTTTCATCAGAGCTAATAATTACTTTCTCCCCCTTTTTGTCAGAATCAAAAAGACATAGTAAAAATAAGTAAAGAGAAAAAAAGATAAAGAGAAAAACTTAAAATTCATAGATAGAAGCACAAAGGCAACAAACAAAACATCAGGTTCAAAAAAGAACAAGAAAAACATCAGAGTCAAAAGAAGACAGAAGCAAAAACAATAGGCAAGCAAAAAAAAAAAAAAAAAAAATCCTAAGTGCCTAAGGGTTCGGAGGCGGAGGCATTCTCTGAAGCAGCATAGCAAGCATGTTCTGGATGTTTTCGTTGACAGAATCTTGCTTGTCCATTCTGGCCCGGAGTTCATTCTGATCTTGCTTGAGTTCTTTCAGAGTCTGAAGAACCGTAGGAATCACAGAAGATGACTCCCCCAGAGTCAGAGCTTGCTGAGCTTCAGCTTCAGTAGCAGCTTGAGCTTCTGCATCTGCCAGAGCCTTGGCTTCAGCTTCCTTTTGCCTTAGGAGTTCAGCTTCCATAGCAAGTCTTTCCTCTTCTAGCCTTTTTGCTTCTTCTTCAGCTTCTTTGGCCAACCTCTCTTCCTCTAGCCTTCTGGCTTCAGCTCTCTGGCAAGTCTCTCCTGGAGTCTTGCCTCAGCATTTCTGATGTAGTCATTTCTGACTTGTTCAGATATGCTCTTCAGCCTAAAGGACTCAGATGTCATCCAGCCAATGACTCTGTTCCAGTGTGTCCTTACAGATTCAGGATCATCACTGATTTCAGAGTAGTGACCAGAGAATCAACTTTCGAGCTTAAGCCTCTGCAATCATAAAGATGGCTTCCTTAAGGGTAGGTTAGAAAGCTCAGGTTCAGGTTCTGGTTCTGAGGTGTGAGGTGGAGAGTTTGGAGGGCTGAGATTTAAAGTGAGAGGTTCTGGTTCAATTTCTGGTTCAGGTTGAGGTTCAGAAGATTGGGATGAAGCGTAAAGAGGGTTTAAGTCTAAGGGTTCAGATTCTGCTTCAGGTGCAGCGGGAATTTTTGGTGGGGTGATATCAGAGGTGTGGGGATCAGATGGTTGAATTTCAGAGGGTTGAGTTTCAGAGGGGATGGTGGTTGTTTGTTGGAGTGGTGAAGTTATTTCAGGTTCTGTGGTTTGTGTATGTTGTGAAGCAAGTCTATGAGCGTAAAGTGTGGCTATGGTTGGGGATCCAGGATCAGAGTGGTCTTGGGTCAGAGGACTCTTGATAAGAAATTCAGGGTCAGATGAGAGGGAAACATATGGGGGTGATTCTGGTGCTGAGGATGATGAAGATGAGGTGCTTTGGTGAGTTTTTGTGCGCCCCGCACAAACTCACCAAAGCACCTCATCTTCATCATCCTCAGCACCAGAATCACCCCATATGTTTCCCTCTCATCTGACCCTGAATTTTTGATCCTGGATCCCCAACCATAGCCACACTTTACGCTCATAGACTTGCTTCACAACATACACAAACCACAGAACCTGAAATAACTTCACCACTCCAACAAACAACCACCATCCCCTCTGAAACTCAACCCTCTGAAATTCAACCATCTGATCCCCACACCTCTGATATCACCCCACCAAAAATTCCCGCTGCACCTGAAGCAGAATCTGAACCCTTAGACTTAAACCCTCTTTACGCTTCATCCCAATCTTCTGAACCTCAACCTGAACCAGAAATTGAACCAGAACCTCTCACTTTCAATCTCAGCCCTCCAAACTCTCCACCTCACACCTCAGAACCAGAACCTGAACCTGAGCTTCTAAACCTACCCTTAAGGAAGCCATCTTTATGATTGCAGAGGCTTAAGCTCGAAAGGTGATTCTCTGGTCACTAACTCTGAAATCAGTGATGATCCTGAATCTGTAAGGACACACTGGAACAGAGTCATTGGCTGGATGACATCTGAGTCCTTTAGGCTGAAGAGCATATCTGAACAAGTCAGAAATGACTACATCAGAAATGCTGAGGCAAGACTCCAGGAGAGACTTGCCAGAGAGGCTGAAGCCAGAAGGCTAGAGGAAGAGAGGTTGGCCAAAGAAGCTGAAGAAGAAGCAAAAAGGCTAGAAGAGGAAAGACTTGCTATGGAAGCTGAACTCCTAAGGCAAAAGGAAGCTGAAGCCAAGGCTCTGGCAGATGCAGAAGCTCAAGCTGCTATGAAGCTGAAGCTCAGCAAGCTCTGACTCTGGGGGAGTCATCTTCTGTGATTCCTACGGTTCTTCAGACTCTGAAAGAACTCAAGCAAGATCAGAATGAACTCGGGCCAGAATGGACAAGCAAGATTCTGTCAACGAAAACATCCAGAACATGCTTGCTATGCTGCTTCAGAGAATGCCTCCGCTCCGAACCCTTAGGCACTAGGATTTTTTTTTTTTTTTTTTTTGCTTGCCTATTGTTTTTGCTTCTGTCTTCTTTTGACTCTGATGTTTTTCTGTTCTTTTTTGAACCTGATGTTTTGTTTGTTGCCTTTGTGCTTCTATCTATGAATTTTAAGTTTTTCTCTTTATCTTTTTTTCTCTTTACTTATTTTACTATGTCTTTTTGATTCTGACAAAAAGGGGGAGAAAGTAATTATTAGCTCTGATGAAAATATTGTCTAAAACCATCAAGCATTCTGCAACATCTTTTTATATAAACAAAATTATCTAACTTGGACTTAAGAAATTGCAGAAAATCTCATAAACCTCTTTACTTAAGAAACTCTGGTAAGAACTTCAGAACCTCTGAACTCCCTAGTACTATCTCAGGGGGAGCTTCTGTCTATCTGATCTATTTTATTCATGTTTCATCTGCTAATTAAAATTGTTTTGTCATCATCAAAAAGGGGGAGATTGTAAGAACAAAAATTGTGATACAACAGATTCCTTGATTTTGATGATAACAAAGGATGAAACCAAAAATGGCACCCTAACGAAAAGTTTCTAAGTGTGCAGGACTCTGATGACATCATCAGATACAATACCAGATCAGAAGCATATTATCAATGATCAGAAGCTCAGAAGTAGAAACAAGTTCAAGAAAGTCAAACTCTGAACTAAACAACAAGTATCAGAAGCGTCTGAACAAGAAGAAAGTCCTAGAACCTCTGACTCTGAACAACGCCCTCTGAAGAATCTATTTAGACCAACATCAGAAGCAAGATACCAAGTTTCTCCAGATACACAAATACTCTGATTATGGATTTGCTAATCATGAAAAAGTAACGTTGAAGACAAGTAAAGATTTTCAAATGGATTTCTAATTGAGAAAGAGACGTTAATCTCCAATCTCAATAAAGAAAATACTACTTGTGGTAAGTAGTCATTTCAAGAAGAAAAAGTCATCCTGCATTAGCTAATTATGTGATGGCGTAACTTCATCTCAATATCCACCAGTTTCAACTACTACTTCAATTGATCTATATAAAGGATTGAAAATCAATTTTCAGCAACACACATATACGAGGAAAAATCATACTGAAACATCAACAAGAAAAACACTCTTGCTCTCTATCTTCACGAAGCTTTTGCTTATTACGTGAAAAACTCTTGTTCTTAATTTTGTAATACTTGCTTTCTTAGAAGCACTCTAGTTTACATAAATCTTCTTCTATTGTTTGTTGATTTCCTCAAGTGACTCTGTGTAGTCTGTATACTTGAGAGGGCTAAGAGATTTTGTATCTTAGACGTTGTTTGTAATCTTTCAAGATTAGTGGATTAAGTCCTTGTTGAAGGCGAAATCACCTCGGCCGGGTGGACTGGAGTAGCTTTGTGTTATAAGCGAACCAGTATAAAATCATTGTGTGGTTTTCATTTTGAAAAAGCTCTTATTTTTCCAAACAATTCAAACCCCCCTTTCTTGTTTTTCTTCACACCTTCAGCAATCACTATCCCCATTTTCATCGTTGATCGCAGAGATCTGTCCATATGGATGACGCCAGCACTGGAGAAAGTAATTGGCCCCTGACGAGTCTGAAGTGCTGAATTGTAGAAGTCAGTGCTGGTTGATACCCAATCCCGAACTTGTCGTCTTCATTGGTAACTCCAACAGACGCCCCCAACCGGGAGCAACGCCGGAATCCACCAAGGCTTGTGCCTGCTTGAAGGATGAGATAGAGGCACCTGCTTTAACCTCTTCCACCGGAGCTGCATCCTTGATCTGAACTGACTCAAAGGCTGACACAGGGTCTCATGAATTTCACCCTCTACTTCTTCATACTTGAATGTAGACAGGTTATGACCAGGATGTCCTCCTCACCACAGACGGTGATAATCCTCCCATTGACTGGGAATTTAATCTTCTGATGTAAAGTTGAAGAGACTGCCCTAACATTGTGACATGTTATGGGATATGCAAATGCACTGACATGTTTATCAATTCCAAAAGGCATTCTACCCCCTTGATTCCAGTCTCACATTTGATTAAACGGTGTAAGAAGAAAATCCCGACTAGAATCAAGAAGAAGATATGAACCCCTGGGAATAGATAAACATGTGTTAAATGATATGAATGCAGAATGATGTGATGCAATGCAGTGACATGGAAATCAGGATTGCTGTATCTGCTTGAACATCTGTCGGGTTGCACTGTCTGAAAAGAAACCCACTGAGGAATGTAATACAAGATCAAAACTCTGCTCCAGAAAAACGGGTTGGTTGGAGGTTAAGGTTCCCTGAATTTAGCCTGCCCCTCACTGGTAGGTTCTAAGAACAGAAGTTTGTCAGCTTCAGCCCTTCAGTCGAGAATAATACGTTACCACTGAAGGTTTGGCATTATTTCGGGATAAAAGACCTCCACTGACTCCCCTCAATAGGACATCCTAAAGCAAGGTCCCAGTCTCGGGGTCCTCGGATTGAGCAGCGAGAATGCGCCCACCAGAGCTAACATAATCGCGTCTCGGAGGAGAGGCCTCGACCGAGTTCTCGGGAAATGGTCACCAGAGTCGACGATTTCTAAAGGAATATTGTCGTTATGGAACACCCATAGGACAAAATATATCCAACAGAAACCTCGTCTGGAATGTGGGTCTCATGAACGACTTAACATAGCAACATGCCACACAAGCCTCATGACTATCCACTCTAAAACCTATGTGTGCGCTCAAGCCTGGGTAGTGGGCTTGTCTCTCATAAAACATCTCATCCCAACAAACAAAACAACCCAACAGAGCCAACAGACACAACAATGATATGTACACAATGCAAAAGAAATAAAGCAGATAAATGCTTGGAAGTAAATAACTGTACAAAAGAATAAACCACCCAACAAACAAGAAACCTACAAAAGCTAGGAGGGACTCGCTTAGGGAAACCGGCTCCCCAGCAGAGTCGCCAGCTGTCGCAACCTGAAAAATACAAGTGTGCGAAAAAATAACCGGCGAAGAAGGAATGACAGAAGAGTCGCCACCGTGCGTTATTTATCCCAAAGGAGGGAAAGGAAACGCTCAAAGTAAACCTGAAAAAGGAAGGAAAAAGACAAGGTCTCGCAACCAAATCTTGGGTTCGGGAGTCGATTATGCGAAGGGAAGGTATTAGCACCCCTACGCATCCGTAGTACTCTACGGGATCCACTCTTGTTGTTCTTGTCTAAAGGGTGTGTGTTTATCTAATGTACTATTACTAAAAGAAAGGGTCAAAGAAAATGACTCGCACGGATGTCACATCCACTGCATACGTATCTCATCTGAATATGAGAATCAGAGTCTTCGTAGCTCGGGTACCTATGGGTTAAAGAGATGTGTGCTCGCCAAGACATCGCGTCTTATGCCTACATATCTCATCTGGAATGAGAATCAGAGCATAATGTAGGTCGGCTAAACTACGGGAACAAAGGTCTCGATTGCAACTAGGGCAAGAGAAAGGGAATGTCTCGATCGCAACGAGGGCGAGAGAAAGGATCGCAACAAGGGCGAAAGCAAACAAGGATTAGTTGTTAGTCGTTAGTCAAACTCGGCAAGACATCGCATCTTGTGCCTACGTATCTCATCTGAACATGAGAATCAGAGTTGCCGTAGTTCGACTACATAGGGATTGCCATCTGAACATGGACTTACAAAGGAGGACACTAGTTGTGTCAAAGGAGAGTGGGCAATGTGTTCGCGTCCTAGCAGTAGGTGTCGCAGCTCGCTGAATCGAGTCTTAGGCAGTTACCTCTTTGCAATAGGATGGATTGACATGCCACAAGATCGGAGACGCTCGGAAAGGTCTAGAAGTGGGGGAGCTCTGCCCTAGAGTTGTCATGCAATGTGTACTTAAGTGGTTTAGGATTTACAAATGGGAATATCTACCTAATGTTAGAATGCAAAGA
>NW_026113676.1:0-10312 GCF_024323335.1 Lathyrus oleraceus
TTCGACGGTTCGAAGCGGGTTGTGTTCGGGGAAGTGGAGCTCCCGGTGAAGATTGGGCCCGATGTGTTCAAGTCGGTATTTTATGTCATGGATATTCAGTCGGCATACAGTTGCCTGTTGGGTAGACCATGGATCATGCTGCTGGGGCAGTGACTTCGACTTTGCACCAGAAAATGAAGTATATCTGGGACGGGCAGGTCGTCACAGTCTGCGGAGAGGAGGATATCTTCGTCAGCCATCTATCATCGTTCAAGTATGTTGAAATGGATGGTGAGATATGGGAAACGCCAAGTCAAGCATTCGAAACCGTCAAGTGGAGAATGCTCTTTTTTCCAAAGAGGAGGAGAAGCCGTCCATTTCTTCGTATAAGCAGGCTGCTGAGGTGGTGAAGAGTGGGGAAGCTCCAGGTTGGGAAAGAGATGGACACCGCCGCCAAGAAGGATAGATTCGGAGTGGGTTATCAGCCGGGCCGAGGCTCGTCTGGACAAGGTAGAGGACGTCGTCCGTCAGTCACGTTCACCAGTGCGGAATGCTGGATCCAGATCACATCTGTATGGTGAGTGAAGAAGTTGACAGTGATTGCGAGATAGATCAATGGATAAAGCCGTGTGTACCAAGAATGGAAGTCCAGAACTGGAAGGTCGAAAAGATCATCACTGTCACTCTACTTGAAGAGTAATATTTTCTGTTTTCAATTTTATTTGCATGGAAGCCTTACGTTTTGCCCGAACATAATGGTTCATTGTAAGGGTCACTCATGTTTCATTTTGCAATATTTGCATCATAAATAAATGGATGTTTTTCAATTAAAAGCGGTGTTCCCTGTTTTTCATTTATTTTTGCAGTTTAAAATAAAAATAAAATGGCAATGTTTTCATTTTCCTTTTAATTTGTTTCGCTCCGGTTCTAAAGCAATGCATGAATCAACATTCATGCAGATGCGATCATTCACCGGATCTCATTAATAACAATCCTGTTACACCCTCATATGACTTCGACAATCCGATCTATCATGCCGAAGACGAAGGCGAAGAAGATTGTGAACTGCCGGAGGAATTAGCCAGGTTGTTAAAACAAGAGGAGAAGGTGATTCAGCCGCACGAGGAACAAGTCGAGGTTGTGAATCTGGGTACCGAGGAGGTCAGGAAAGAAGTAAAAAATCGGGGCTGCGTTGGAGGCGAGTGTTAAGAGCAGAATGGTAGCCTTGTTGAAAGAGTATGTTGATATCTTCGCCTGGTCTTATCAGGATATGCCAGGGTTGGATACCGATATTGTTGTGCATAAGCTACCGTTGAGAGCAGATTGTCCTCCAGTGAAGCAGAAGTTGCGCAGAACTCGACCTGAGATGGCAATGAAATTAAAGAAGAGGTGCAGAAGCAGTTGGATGTTGGGTTCCTCGCTGTCACTAATTATCCGCCTTGGGTCGCAAATATTGTGCCGGTCCCGAAGAAGGATGGGAAGGTGAGAATGTGTGTGGACTACCGGGATTTGAACAGAGCTAGCCCGAAGGATGATTTCCCGTTACCTCACATCGATGTGTTGGTAGACAATACAGCTCAATTCTCGGTATTTTCCTTCATGGATGGCTTTTCTGGCTATAATCAAATTAAAATGTCGCCAGGTGATATGGAGAAAACAACGTTCATCACACCGTGGGACACTTTTTGTTATAAGGTGATGCCATTTGGTCTCAAGAACGCCGGTGCTACTTATCAGAGGGCCATGGTGACTTTGCTTCATGATATGATTCATCATGAAATCAAATGCTATGTTGATGACATGATAGCAAAGTCCCAGACAGAAGAAGGGAATTTGGTAGATCTGGCCAAGTTGTTTGACCGGTTGAGACAATTCAGACTGAGGTTGAATCCGAATAAGTGCACTTTCGGGGTGCGGTCCGGTAAATTGCTGGGGTTCATTGTAAGTGAAAGAGGAATCGAGGTTGATCCTGCTAAAGTAAAAGCAATAAGAGAAATGCCTGAACCGAGAACGGAGAAGGAGGTTCGTGGTTTCTTAGGTAGATTGAACTACATTTCACGGTTCATATCTCATCTAACAGCCACGTGCGAACCTATATTCAAGTTGTTGAAAAAATCAAACGGTTAGGTGGAATAATGATTGCCAAGCGGCATTTGAAAAGATAAAAGAGTATTTGCAGGAGCCTCCGATTCTGATGCCTCCTGTGGAGGGACGACCGTTAATCCTGTACTTGACGGTCCTCGAGGGGTCTATGGGGTGTGTACTGGGGCAGCATGACGAGTCTGGTCGAAAAGAGCATGCCATATACTACCTTAGCAAAAAGTTTACCGATTGTGAAACAAGATATTCACTGCTCGAGAAAACTTGTTGTGCTTTGGTATGGGCTGCTCGCCGACTGAGGCAGTATATGTTGGTTCATACCACTTTATTGATTTCCAAGATGGATCCAATCAAGTATATTTTTGAGAAGCCAGCATTGACCGGACGGATTGCGAGGTGGCAAATGATTTTGACTGAATATGATATACAGTACACTTCTCAGAAAGCAATCAAGGGGAGTGTATTGTCTGATTACCTCGCCCAGCAACCCATTGAGGATTATCAACCAATGAAGTTTGAATTCCCTGATGAGGACATCATGTTTCTCAAATCGAAAGATTGTGAGGAACCGATCCCGGAGGAGGGGCCTGACCCTGAATCCGAATGGATATTGATGTTTGATGGGGCCGTTAACGTGAATGGTAGTGGTGTTGGTGCTGTTTTGGTTACGTCGAAGGGATCCCATATTCCTTTTGCTGCCCGGCTAACATTTGAGTGCACCAACAATGTGGTTGAATACGAAGCTTGTATCCTGGGGATTGAAGAGGCGATTGATTTGAGGATCAAGAACCTTATTATATATGGAGATTCAGCTTTGGTTGTGAATCAGGTTAACGGGAAATGGTATACGCATCAGTCTCATTTAGTTCCATACCGGGATTATACGAAGAGATTGTTGACGTTTTTCACCAAAGTGGAATTGCATCATGTGCCTAGAGAAGAGAATCCTTTGGCAGATGCTTTGGCTACTCTGGCCGCCTTGATTAAGGTGCAGTGGTGGAATCAGTTCCCAAGTGTTGAGGTGGGGCGTCTGGATAGATCGGCTTACGTGTTTGCTGTTGACACAGCGCCTGACGATGAGAAGCCGTGGTATTGCGATATCAAGCGCTATTTGGAAACCCAAGAGTATCCTGAGGGAGCATCCAAGAAGGACCGAAAGACTCTGCGGAGGTTGGCCATGGTGTTCTACTTGAATAAGGATGGGGTTTTGTACAAGAGAAATTTCGATTGGGTCTTGCTCAGATGTGTTGACGACAAAGAAGCAAGCCAATTGATGAAAGAGGTTCACGAAGGGTCGTTCGGTACCCATGTCAGTGGGAATGCAATGGTGAAGAAGCTGTTGAGGGATGGTTATTATTGGATGACAATGGAGGCCCAATGTTTCAACTTCGTGCGGAAGTGTCATAAATGCCAGATTTATGCTGACATGGTGCACGTGCCTCCAAACCCGTTGAGTTTGATGTCGTCCCCATGGCCGTTTGCTATGTGGGGCATTGATATGATCAGAAAGATTGAGTCTACGGCTTCGAATGGGCACCGGTTCATATTGGTGGCTATTGATTACTTCACCAAGTGGGTGGAAGCAGCCTCTTATGCAAACGTGACGAAGCAGGTCGTTGCCAGGTTCCTGAAAAGAGACATCATTTGCAGATATGGGGTTCTCGAAAGAATCATTACTGATAATGGTTCTAATCTCAATAACAAGATGATGGCAGAACTGTGCCAGGAGTTCAAGATCGAGCATCACAATTCTTCCCCTTATCGTCCGAAGATGAATGGGGCGGTTGAGGCAGCTAATAAGAATATAAAGAAGATTGTGCAGAAGATGGTCGTGACATAAAAAGATTGGCATGAGATGTTTCCATTTGCATTGCATGGGTATCGAACTTCAGTGCGTACATCTACTGGGGCAACACCTTTCTCTTGGTATATGGAATGGAAGCGGTGCTACCGGTTGAGGTTCAGATTCCTTCGTTGAGAGTCCTGATGGACGTGAAGTTGCAAGAGGCTGAATGGGTAAGGACTCGGTATGAAGAGTTGAGCCTGATTGAGGAAAAGAGGCTGGCGGCCATCTGTCATGGGCAATTGTACCAGCAGCGGATGAAGCGTGCTTTTGACCGAAAGGTGCGACCTCGTGTGTATCACGTAGGAGATCTGGTGCTGAAAAGGATTCTTTCTCCTCAAAACGATCGTAGGGGCAAATGGACACCCAATTATGAAGGTCCATTCGTGGTCAAGAAGGTTTTCTCTGGAGGAGCCTTGTTGTTAACGACCATGGACGGTGAGGATTGTCCATCCCCTGTGAATGCGGACGCAGTTAAAAAATACTTCGTATAAAGAGACCCGTTGGACGAAAAGAACAAAAGAGTCCAGGCAAAAAAGGGCATCCCGGCGAACCAAAGAAGAAAAAAAAAAGAGAAAAAGGTTCGGGCAAAAATTAGGGATAAAAAGGAAAAAATGTACACCCGGCAAGTCGAAAACCTGAAAAGGCGACTTGGGCAAAAAAGGGTATCCCGGTGGACTGAAAACCCGAAAGGGCGGTCCAGGCAAAAGAGGGATTGAAACGAACAACTGCGTCTAGTATGATCGTTTGTACTTTGGATACATCATGGATGATCCCCGACAGGGATCGTTCGGAAGCGTCTTGTTCAGAAGGCAGAAGGTACGGAGAGTCTGAGGACATATGGGGTGTAACCGAGTTAGAACTCGATGAGGTCACGGGTTCACATTGCCATTAGGATAGATTTTTCCTTTTGTGCGCGATTACCTCTTTTCAGGAATTGCTTCCTTTGTATTGCTCATTTATGAGCCACACTTTTTCAATCAATAAATGCATATTCAGTCAAATAATTTTGTTTTTGTTTTCATTACCGCTTTGATTGCAAAAACATCCAATTGTTTGTGATAAAGAATCTTTGCATTTTAAGACATACAGGTCCCTTCCAATGCATGCTTATAAGATTGAAAACTTGAAATCTTATTCGGAAGGTTGAGTGACCCAAGTGTTGAAATTTTGGCATACCTGGGGCATGTTTTTATCTAACGATCTCTGTTGCAGGTGCTGTTAGATATTTTCACTCACTTGTAGGTTGTGATGTGAAGCTTTTGACAAAAGATCCCCGTGGAGTCCAATCAGGGACAAGAGATTGAAGAATGGTGGAAAGACGGCGAAAGACGTACGACGATCCTGGAGTATTAATCAAGAAGACTCTTCAAACTCTGAAGAATTGGAAAGTTGATACCAATTTGAGGGGTTCGATCTCCGTAGAGTACGGAGAAGTCAAGAATACAAGGTGATGAATCAGAAAGTCCAGACGAGTCTGGGAGCTCTCAAAAGTGGAAAGCGGATACTGGGTTTAGATGTGGAATACCAGGGTTCAACGAGTCGACGGGTGTTCTGTGCCAGACTTTCCTTGTTTCCCCAAGCAGAGTTAGGATTGTTACCTCCCAGCAGATTCAAGGTCTGTGTCTTTCCAAGCTGGGTCGGGATGGTTATCTCCCTAGCAGGTTTTAGATCGGTGTTTCCTCCTCAGCAGCCGGGCCTGAAGGTTGCTATTTCCCCATCGGAGGTGTCTGTGGCTAGTTTTTCCCCCACCAAGTCAAAGGTTGTTGTTTTCCCCGCAGAATGCGTTGGGAGTTTCTTCCCCAACGAAATCCCCGAGTGGATCGGTTTCAGTGGAGGTCATCCCTGGTAGGGGTGGCCTATTTCCCGGCAACAGTGCTATTCCCCAGCAGGGTGGAGATTGGAGTGTTGTCGAGTTCCTCAGCAGAATGCCTCGAGCTCCCCAGAAGAGTCCCTTGGGGGGATACTTTTTATGCATTCATCATGTAGATAAGCATAGCATATTGCATAGCTAATTGCGTAGCATTTCCATAATTATGGAGCATTACGCTAAAAAATCATCAACATGCATCAGCATTGCAAGCATAAGCTAGTCTCAAACCGTGGTTACTGTTTGAGAGGTGTTTCGCCCGAGGGTGAAAATGTTACTCCGAAGAGTTTGGCATCGTGATGTGAATCAACAGTATTCCCCAGTAGTGCGATATTGGAGGAAGAGTTTCTGTCGGGCGAAGATGGAGATGATAATTCAAGAGGTTTTGGGGTTTCAGGAAAAGCAAAAAGAGGATAATCCCCAGCGGAGCGCAAATTGTTTGTTTGCTAGAGTTGAATAGAGGATAGCAGGCTCATGGCTTGTTATCCCCAGCTTGGGTCGTTGGCACGCGTGTCGCCTCGTTTATCACTGTTCCTTATCTCTGTCGATGCTGACAGGCATGATAAGTTTTTCGGGTATTCAGACCATTGTGGCACTCAGGCCAGTTTCCGATTTTCAGATCGAAAAGGTTTGCGACGTTCAAGTCGAAGAACTTGTGGCACTCAGGCCAGTTTCCGATTTTCAGATCGAAGAAGTTTCCGACGTTCAGGTCGAAGAACTTGTGGCACTCAGGCCAGTTTCTGATTTTCAGGTCGAAGAAGTTTCCGACGATCAGGTCGACACACTTGTGGCATTCAGGCCAGGTTTCCGGTATTCAGGCCGAGGTGGGTATTCAGACCAGTTTCCGATCTTTAGATCGAAGAAGTTTCCAACGATCAGGTTGAAGTACTTGTGGCACTCAGGCCAGTTTTCCGGTATTCAGACCGAAGTGGCATTCAGGCCAATTTTTGGGCATTCAGGCCAATTTTTCGGGCATTCAGGCCAATCTCTCGGCGATCAGACCGACATCAATACTCTCATGTCCGATGCTCAATTCAGACTGATGAGCAGCGTTCAGGCCATGATGGTTCCTGTGTTACCATTTATTTGGGAATCCCGGTCAACGTTCCGTTTCGGTATTCAGGCCGACTGTCTCCGTACCAGACGGATTCTTCTTTCGAGATCGCTTCTTTGCCGATTCTGACAGGCATTGTTATTTATTTTCCCAACGGAGCGCAAATTGTTCGTCTGTTCTTGGTATTCAATCACTCTTCACCCGGATCATCTGAAAGCCGAGGCTATTCATATCGACAGGTTCACAGCGGATTGAATAGGGGCAGCTGTAACACCTCAAATTTGCCCTCCTCTCTTGGGATTAGCTTAGCACATTGCATTCATGTGTTAGGACATTAGGCATTGCATATTGCATATCATCTGATAATAAGAAGTCATCCTCCTAAGTCTTGCTCAGAAGATAGAGAGGTTAAAAGATTCTAGCTTGAGAGTCTCATGAATTGATCACTAGCCATCTGAGGGTTTATGCTTTAATTAGGGTTTATTGATTCCTCAAGGAGGATGAGTGTTATCTTATTTTCTAGAGTATATCACCATCATCATGGTTTTATCATCACCAAGAGGTTCTTTGTGCCTGATCATGTTCCTTGGGATTAGTGTTTTGACCTCTGGTCAACCCTAATCAGTTGCATTCTACTAGTCAGGGTTTTGCAAGGAGATGAGGTCTTTATTGAGATGGAGATCTTCATATGATTTTATTGAGCTTGTATAGGCTAGGGTTTCATGGTGGAGCCATTTCATCAGTGGTTGAGGCTCAAAATCATCTGTGCATGATCAAGTCAATTGAAAAGTCAACTGTGGATTTGGAGGTGGAAGTGGTCAGAGATACCTCTATTCATGTTCAAACAAGTCTCATTCGACATTTCAAACATCAACATTAAGAATTTGAAGTCAGATCAAGACTTTCCAAAAATAGCAAGTGACTTGTAATTTGAACTTTCCAAAAATGGAAAGGTTTTGGACCAACTTCAACTTCAAATACATCATCAAGAAAGCTTCAAATGAAATTTTGTTAAACATGAAAGTTGTAGATCTTTCTCTCCCATTTCCAAAAAGTCCAAGATCATGGATTTCTCATGTGTGGTTGAGGAGATATGGTCCAATCATGGAAAATGTGGTTTTAAACTTCAAATGAGCATAAATTTCAAACCAAAACTCCAAATTGAGTGGTTCTTTTTGCATATTGATCCTTGTAACATGTATTTTCCAAGAATATCATCACATGGCATGATTTCATTTGCATAGGCATTGGTTCATTCATGAAATTTTTGGAAGAAAATTGCATAACTTCATGTGCATGATCATGAGCATACCAAATCAATTTCAAACCTTGCATGGGATGTTTTTAAGTGGATTTTGGGCCAGAGTATGCACTGTTCACGTGCATGAGGTGCATGAAGTAGGAAATTGCATTTTTGCACTTACACCACAAAGCTCATTAATCTCACTTGCATTTGGCCTAAACCTTTCTTAAACATGATTAGCATGGAGTATATATGCCTAATCATAACTGTTTTGATCAGAATCATCAACTCTAGATCTAGAATCACCAAATTCTCAAAAAAATTCTCTCACATTTTTTCCAAAATTCTTCAAACTCAAGCACTTTTCATTGATCCTTCATCCTCATGAAGCATAATTGAGAACATTTGGACGTGGAAACAGAGGAAATCGTTGCATTCTTGTTCATGTTCAAGGTGTGAAGCATCCATGGCAGTTGGAAATTCAGCTAATTTCGTGCATCTTTGAGCTTCCATTTCACCATCATTCATTCTCACAAGCATCATAGAAGAAGATCTGAAGCGTGGCAAGGCTTGGAAGCAAGTGAATCCAATTCTGTTCATCAAGAGGTTGGTTTTTCGACCTCTTTAATTCTCCAAATCATTATGCTAGTTGTATTGATCATTGAATGGTGATGAATCTGAGCTTTAAATGGAATGATTTGGTGCTCTATTCACAAAGTTACATGCAATTGAAGTTTGGATGTTGATTCTTGATTCCTTCGATCCATGCGTGTTTTTTGTCTGAGTATTGTACTGATTGGTTTAGTTGTTTACACAGGTACTTAAGTTGCTTTAAGTTCATTTGAACTTTGCTTTGCTTTGCTTGTGGTTGGAATACCACTTAGGTATAATCCCTAATCTTCATGTAGTCTGGAAGACCTGTCATGTTACTTTGGCAGGCACCTGTCTGAAGCCCTCCTTAAGAGGCCATGTCTTTGTGTGTTTAATTTTGTGCCAAGCAGGTAAAGTCCTCTTAGGAGGCAATTGGCAGATAAAAGGGATGTGTAATCCATCCCTGCTATTCAGTTGTGTCATTCACTTTGCTCACACCATGTGTGATGCATTGTGAATAAGAACCCAAGATCTTATAGAGTCAATCATTTGTGGAGAAGAGTTCCCTCATTCTGAACTCCCACACCTTCTATTGATTAAAGCTCTCCCAGGCCAGGGATAAGAGCTATGAGGCATAATCCTCATCTCCATTTCATCTGCTTCACCCTAACTCTCATGTTAGGGTTAAGAGCTCCAAAACACCCATACAGTATTGGCTTGTTTAAAGCCCAACCTTGATTGAGCCTCTTGATTGTGTATAGTGTGTGCTAACTGATTGCTTGATTACTTAACTGTGCATCCTTCATGTTTGCTTTTGCATATCTACTTGCATCATTCCATGTGCTTGTTTTTGCTTTTCATAGCATATTTGTTTATGTGAGGAGTCAGATGTAAGACCATTGATTGGCTATCTGTTTCCTATGATCATTTCTTGTGGAGGTGGACATAAGACCATTGATTGGCACTCCATTTCCTATTTTTGTCTTGTGAGGAGTCAGATGTAAGGCCATTGATTGGTTATCTGTTCCTATGATCATTGGTTGTGGAGTCAGGTGTAAGTCCATAGATTGGTTACCTGTTTCCTTGTTTGTTTGTCCATTGAGGAGTCAATTGTAAGTCCATTATTGGCAGTTGTTTCCTATGATTTGTGGGAGTTGGGACTAAGACCATTGATTGGCATCCCATTTCCTAGGAGTCAAGTGTAAGACCATTTATTGGCAACTTGTTTCCTCTTGCCCCTTGCATTGTTTTCTTTGCTTTGTGATATTGGTGTAAGTCCATTGATTGGCATCTGGTATCCATGTTTCTTTGTTTTGTGAGATTGGTGTAAGTCCATGATTGGCATATGGTATCCATTTATGTTGGCTTTGCCTGATACTTTGTTTATCTGCCTTGCTTGTTGCCTTTTTCCAAAGGAATCACTTGATCATCTACATGATCTCAAGAGGTGAACATCTAAGAAGTTTTGCATCCCTTAATCTCCACCTCTTGTTCTTTAAACCTCCCTTTGCATAATTACCCCCTTACCCAGATCTCTGACCTTTCATTAGTTTTCTATGTGTAAAACTTCTTAGGCTTTTGTTCGCTTTTTAGCCATTCCTTCGGATAAATAAAAGTGCGGTGGCGACTCTA
>NW_026113677.1:0-10173 GCF_024323335.1 Lathyrus oleraceus
TTGGGGTTTCCTTTGAGGAAGTGGAATCCCTAGCTGGTCCATGGAGATGATGGATCACTTGTGACTCATTTGGTTTGATACTCTTAGCAATGGCTTAACTTTGGACCTTGACCTAATAAACCATAATCCATGGTGTTATGTTCTTGATCCAATGTATTATTCATCCATATTTCAATCACATTCATGTTCTCATGGTCCTTTTGACTCAACTTTCATTTCATCCACATTCCATTCATGGTTTTCATGATTTCACTAGGGCATTGACAAGTTCTGGCCTCATGTCCTATTGTTGTTTCAAGATTCATACAAGTAGTCTAGTTCCATTGATTCCATTTCTTTGAACACTTGATTAAGGCATTACATTGGTCCATTAGCATTCATGTCATTCACTCATTCAAATTTGTTTTAGAATTTGCCTAAGGCATTTGTTTCAAGATAAATTTCATTTTGACCTACAATTGACTTTTGGTCAACCAGTTGACCAAAGTCAACTAACCTACTTTTCAGGACCTAAATCCTAGTACTAATTACATCTTCACTCTTGCATAAGGATCCATGGTCATTTTCTCCATAAATAAGAAATCTTATTTTTTTGCATCCAATTTGGTATGGACCATGCCTTGGACTTTGCCTTAATTGAACACTTTGTCATGCCTTGGAATTGCCTTGAAACCATAACCCTGCAATGAATCAAAAGGAGAAGAAAATTCAAAACATCCACCAAGTACAATGGCAAGCACTAAGTACAATAAAAACTAGCAGCTCATGCTCATAAATGCATCATTTTGCAAGTGACATCATCCTGTCCTCAAGAAACCATACAATATCATCTCATGTAATCAATTTTACTCACTAATCTATTGCGAACCTAACCTAACTTCCTAACTATAGAAGACCATGTACAGTTTGGACAATGATTGACTATAAGTGACATCAATTTTACAAGGGCAGCAACCCTGCTAACATGTACCTGCAGCCAAATAACAACATCAGTGTAGTTAATAATGCATCATAAAACATCGTAGTTACCATTCCATCACATCCTGTAAGAAAAGGAAAGTTAGACCACCATTCAAGCTTTGCCGACATCATATCAGCAACACCTGTAAAACCATCAGCACCATTACATGATCAGTGCCTAAACACCACAGACCACTGCAGAATACAATAACAATAACATCATGAAAGTCATCAAACACAGAGCTAGAAAGCAGCATGAATCAAGGCAATGCATATGACATCATATCAGCTAACATTTCAGCAACCAACAACTTATTTCATTAACAGGGAATTGAGTTTCACTAACTCACATTTCTAGTAACTCATAACTAACTTTACCACCGAGTTAAAGACCCTTTCAAAGCAAATTGACTATCAACTAATATTTCCATTTAAATGAGTAACTGAACCTGAATGAGTATTTTCCAACTAACATCATTTAACTAACTAACTAACCAAATGCAATTAACCATTTAACTGAAATTACAACTAACTAAAAAACTGTCAGGATCTTCATTCACAAACTGAAGAGTTAACATAGTTAATTGTTTAACTACTCTCCTCTCCAAATTCACTAACAGTAACCCCTGCCCTAATAGAGCTACCGAAATTTCCCAGTTCTGTTATGGATGAGCTCTATAAATTCCTATCAGTGTTCAGTTCACGAGGGGCATTCTTCACTTTTCATCAACTTAGAGACAATTCATTAGGACTCTCATAATTCAAATTGATTCATCTCTCTCATCATGAACTCTCAACTTCACCAATTCTCACTCTTTTCAACCGTGAACTCTTCTCTTAATCTTTCTCACTCTGCACCGATCTTAGAATACCACTCACCATGCAGGCATCAACAACAAGTCATCACAATTACTATAGGCTAAAGAGTGAAATAAGAAGGATAAGATATAACCGAGACGAAGAAGGAGGAGATTCGACAGATACAGAAAAACATACCTCAAACTCCGGTGACCTCCGCGCCGATGAGTTCTCTTGCCTTCACCATTTTTCCTCATACTTGTTACCTAGATGTAGAGTAGGAGTAGGGGAGTCAAAGCCCTAACCCCTAGGGCTTTGACTCAGAGGGAACGTGATTTAATTTCAGTTCTCAAATTTAGGGTTCTTGGCTTCTATGCTTCGATTCAGGTTGTATATGAAGAATTGGATTGTTTCAATGAGATTTTCAAATTTAGGATGGAAAGATGAAGGGGATGATGTGTTGTTTTTAGGCATTAGAGTTCCGCCTCCACCGGAGGCGACCTCCGACACGACAGAGGAGAATCATAGCTTAGTGGAGGGAATTGGTCTGCCGCCTTTTTTTTACTTTTGAATTTTATTTCTTTCCAGCACGTGCAGAATGTGGTTCATGTTTGGCCTTTGGTGGATCCATTACCTTACCATTTCTTTGGGCCTTCTGAGTCTAATTTCATGCTAAACACCCCCCCAGTCCTATGTCGTTGCTTCCCAGGATGAAGTCGACTTAGGCTTCGTTTGAGACTTGAATGCACACTTCTTCTGGCACCCCCACACGGTCCAATTGGGTTAGCCTTGGGCCTTGCTGCCCACACCACTATTTCACTAACTGTACCCTATTTAGCTTTATGTTCTTCTTTTTTAATTTCTTTTTTGATCCTAAATTTTGTTAGATATTTTTTCATATTGGTGCATGATATTGATAGAAATTAATTGATGGAATTTAATTAGTTTTTACATGGTTAATTTATTTAGTTAGAATTAGATGATGTGGATTAATTCTTGATTAATTGAAAATGATAAAAATATATATTTTAACCTAGTTTTGGTTTAGGGTTAAAAAATTGTGATTTGTACATGAAGATTGTTGATTACATGGTGTGATTTGATCTTAATTCTTCCATATGTGAGGTTTTAATTTTTGTCTTGAATTCTTGAATTAGAATTAACCTCGCATATAATCTTTTAAGTTTAAATTGACATTTTTAATCATTTGTTTCTTCTTACAACTTTCATCTGATTCTCTGATTAATTGCACCTTAACTATGGCATGACCCCTTAGGTTTAGGACTTTAGAACTTAGTTCAATTGAGTAAACCTTATGTTTCTATTCAGTATCCTCTTGTGCATTGTAATTCAACTAATTTGTCTAGTCCCATTAGTTGTGTTGATAAAAGTTTGCTTTGATCAACCAAATCCTTTGAATGTGCTTAATTCCCCAAGACTAGTCAAGTGATCTAAATACCCTTGATCACTTGATAGGATAAGTCCTTGTGTTCAATTTGTACTAGATATTGGATCTCAAGACTTCCATAATTCAAGATCAAGATTCAAGAGTTCATGCAATTCAAATCAGTACAAGACAGACTTTACTACTATTCAAGAACTACAAAGGTGTATTCAACACTTGTAAATCATGAGCCAAGTTGTGTGCCAAGAGCCTTAAGCAATAGAGAAGGGATGAGAGTGGATAATTCATATCCTTATTCTGAATATCTTTGGGTACGGGACGAATGACCCGGTTGCTCATCGTATTCACCTTTATTCATAGACTTTAGCACAACTTGATTCGAGTTGATTGTCGAGTCTCTTCTTTCTTCAAAGACAACCTTTCATCATAGGAAGCTGCAAGGTATTTACTGTGGAAATTGGTAAACAACCGCTGGTCCTCCCTAAGCCTTAAAACTATGGGTTACTTGCAGGATCGACCAATTGATCCTAAGACATGTGCTAATGTAACAGGTTAACTCGTTCAATTTGACAGATTACTAACTTTGTGAGAAACGACTTCTGACAAAGTATTAAACAAACAAAGGTTTTTCCACACGAAATGATGATGCTATAGACTATGGGTGACTCGTGACCGACAACACTATAACATTCAAAAGACATACACAACAAACACGTTTTTGGTGAATTCTATTATCGTAATAGAATTAGTGTCGACAGCGTAAACGACAACATAAAAGGATAATTCAAACGTAAATGAAATTAAAATAAAGTGTTCAACGAGAACGATTGAAAAATAAGGAAGTTGCATTGATGTAAATGTGGTGATTCACGTACATAGAACTCTTAAAAACTCTTGCTTCCTCGCGTTGGGAATGTGAAGTTTTTTACAAGTGATTTTGGTACAAAGTGAACACTCGGAGTCCTCTGTGGGATCCCCTATTTATAATGAACTAAAGAAACTGCCTACAAACAAAACTACTAAAAAAGAACTGTCTGTAGACAGACGTCGTGCCACACGATCTAAAAACTGCTCCATATTTTGGCGCTTGTTCTCCTTGTAACTGCTAGTCATTTTGAATTTCAAACTTATCCCTCTCAGGTATTGATGTCGACACCATCCCCTATGTGTTTGGTAAAATCAAGAATTTCTTAAGTCCCAATCTCCGGTCCAGTCGACAGAACGGATTTCGACCAAACATGCTTCTTCCGTCGATTTCATCTTCTGGTAACTTGTGGTTTTCCCAGCTCTTGCTTATCTTGGCTCAGCTTTTCTTCAAACCTCCCCTTGGTGGAGTATAATCCTTAAATCCATAAGGCGCTTTCATTGATTACATTTTCAACATGCCCTGTCGATTTCTTGTGGTAACAAAATGCCCCCTAGAGATGCCATTTTCGAATGTCGACTTTTTATAAGATAATGGCATCTTTGAGATGTCGAATTGCTCTTCACCGTTTCCACTTCTACTTGGTGGTACACCTGTTTGTCCCACGCTGCTGATGTCATCTAATCATGACAAACATCTCTTTTTTCTCTCGAGACTCACAAAATCACGTCTCCATCACTTCACGTCTTTATGACGGAAACGTGTCTCCAACCACGACTGCTCCTTCGCCTCCACGTGTCTGCAGACGTGGGAACCTGGGTACATGTGTCAGAAAAGGAAAATCAAACGTCCATTTTTACTTTTCCTAGGGTTATACTCTTATAAAACCCTTGTTTCTTCTTCTTCTTTCCTTTTTTCGCCCTCTGCTTCAGTAAACAAAAACAACCACACTCCTTTCTTCTTCAAAGCTTCAAGTTCTTCCATGGCTAGCTCAAGCAAAAATAAAACACTTCCCTCCGCTGCGAAGCTCACGCAACCCCTCACCATTGATGGCAAGGAATATGTTCCTGAACCTCCCTTTGCTGAAGAAAAAGCCAAAATATGGCGTTCTCAGGTATTAATCCCTTTCTCCCTATCTGACAAACCTCTAGCATTCTTAGGTCCACTCCCAGAAAATCGTCAACCTGAGATAACTAAGAAAAATTCCCTTTTCCCTACCAGTCATCTTTCTGAACCAATAGTTTCTTCTCAAAAACCTTTCTCCCTCCATTATGTCGAAAGGAATTTTAGAACTGCTCCTCCCAAGAACTGTCCTAAGTTTTTCGCTTGGATGGATCGTTTAGAAGTAGAGAAAATCAACCACTGGAAATGAATAGGCATATATACCCTTTTGCAGATTGCCCGTTGTGGCCCCCCTCAATCCTGTGGCATGTTGCTGGCTACCCTCCAATTTTGGGACAGTTCGACCAACACCTTTCATACAAAGTGTGGCATGATTACGCCGACACTTTTAGATATTGCTGCCATTACAGACCTAAAACCGACCAGCGAAGTCTTTGACTGTGAAGCCGTAGCACCAGTCTCTCTAAGGTTTGACGTTGGTGATTCTCGCAAACCGACATACAATTACTTCATTGATCATCATGCTACATCTTCAGGCCTTGTGACCACTGAAGAACATGTGGCCTTTCTAACTCTTTGACTGTCTCGTTTTGTGTTCTGCTCTAGATCAATGCAGATAGCTAAACACTTTGCTCTCCTAGCAACTCAGCTACACCAAGAGCATGACATCGCTCTTGGCCAATTAATACTGGCCTCTCTTTACGAGTCCTTATCTGAAGTTGTCTGCCAAATCAAACTCTTTGACCCTGAGAACTCAGAAAAGAAGAATGTCTTGGCTCACGGTCCCTTTTGGTTCCTACAACTGTGGCTCAGCGCCACTTTTTCTAAAGATATAACGTCCCATGGGATGAGAAGAGTCGTGTGTCCCCCAGAAGAGCAACACCTTTTTGGAAGCGATTGATCCCTCTGACCTCCATCGACAAAACCTTTCCTGATGTCAAGGTGTTTCGCCTTTTGTTTGACATTATGTTGACTCGCGCCGACTTTCACCCTTCTATGGCTCCTTTCAGTAATCGAACTGAAGGTCCTGAATGGCTCACCAGGGCTTTCCTTCGACTGAAGATGAGTACAAGAATGAAACTTTTGTTATCTGGAGACGCTTTCTGGTCCCCCAGTGAGATAACTGACTTCGGTTCCGACTGGGGTTGGTTGAGACTCGATACTACACTCTTTGAGATTGGACTTTAGGGAAGCGTTGGTCAACCACTTGGCGTTGCACTGAAGTGGACTTAAAGGAAGGTCAATGATTGGAGATCCTTTTAGAATCCGGTTACTATTCTAGGACAGGTTGAACCAACCAAACTTCAGTGGGGAGGGTACTTACCTAGGAACTCATGCAAGCCTTTAAAACCTAGGAATGATTGTTGTGTGACTTGCTTGTTACTTATTAACATCATAACATCAAAACATCACATAACATCATGGCATTGAACTAACCATTTCGAGGACTTAGGGATTTAACTTTGCTCTATTTTGTAAAAAAAAAAAAAAAAAAAATCTTAAAAAAAAAAAATTAAGAAAAAACAATGTTTCCTTTTTTGGTAGTTTATGCAAAGTTAAATTCCAAAGTCCTTGAAAACATTTCTACATTGCATAGCATAACATTGCATAACAGGTGTTCTAAAGGGATCAATGTTCTCACGGTTTTCATGCAAACAGAAAAATGGACCTCGAACAAACTGTCAAAGATCTCCATGCTCAGAATGCTCAACTCCAAGGAGATGATCTTGAACTTATCCAAGGGGCAGGAAGAACTGAAGGCTCTCTTGCTCGAGAAAAAGAAAGACAAGAAACCTGTGAGGCACATTAACCGGGAAGAAGGCAGTTTACGAAGATCAATATGACTTTAGCACAAGCACTGCAAGGTATGCTAAAAGCAAATTTAATTACCCTCAGAGATCCTCCTGCAAAACCCAACACTACTTCTCCTAGTTATAATCCCAACGCCAGGTGTGCGTATCACTCCGATAGCCCCGGGCATAATACGAACGATTGTTGGTCGTTGAAGAATAAAATTCAGGATATGATCGACGCCGGAGAATTTGAATTGGATCCACTTGAGACCCCTAAGGTCATCACTGCTCTCTGCCTAATCATGACAAAACTCTCATGCTATAGAGGATGCCGACAGCGATTGCGACCTGGATAGCTGGGTCTACCCAACAATTGGTGACGGACTCAATAATTGGAAGGCTGAAGACACTATCCCAATTTCCTTTAGTCGGGAGTAATTGTTATTGCTATTTTAGTATTCAAAGCATTGTGTCTATACCCGGGGCATAATAGCTAATTTTAAGGGTTTGTCATTTCATAAGCATATTCATATTCAATAAATCAATGGACTTTTTGCATTCAAATATTGCGCTCTTTTTATATTTCCTGTCATTTTTTCAAACAAGCTATGTTTCTTGCACACACTCACGCAACAATTTACCGATCCATATCCACTCTGGATCCTGTTGGTAATGACTCTGCTACTGTTCATTATGGACTTTGAAAATCCGATCTACCAAGCCAAGGATGGAAGCGAGGAAGATTGTGAAGTCCCTGGAGAACTTGCCCGACTACTGCAAGAAGAAAAGACTATACAGCCGCATGAGGAATCAATTGAAATTGTAAATCTGGGTACTGAAATAAACAAGAAAGAAGTCAGAGGTTTCTTGGGGCACTCGAATTACATTGCCCGATTCATTCCACACTGACTGCTACCTACAAACCATCTTCAAATTACTAAAAAAGAAAAATCAAGAGATGGTGGGAATGATGAATGACAAAATCAAGAAGTATCTCCAAGAACCTCCAATTCTGATACCACCAGTTGAAGAAAGACCTCTCATCATGTATTTGACCGTGTTAGAAAATTCAATGAGGTGTGTGTTGGGGCAACATGACGAGTCTGGTCGAAAAGAGCATGCCATATACTGCCTTAGCAAAAGGTACCGACTGTGAAACAAGAGCTCATAGCTCGAGAAAGCTTGCTGTGCTTTGGCTTGGGCTGCTCGTCGACTAAGACAGTATATGTTGAATCATACCACTTTATTGACTTCTAAGATGGATTCTATCAAATATCTATTCGAGAAACCTGTTGTCTCCTGAAAGAGTTATCACTGATAATGGTACTAAACTGAACTCTGCACGCAGTTCAAAATAAAAAACCATAACTCTTCTCCGTACAGCCAAGATGAACGGCGCCGTGGAGGCTGCTAATAAGAGTATCAAGAAGATCATACAAAAGATGACAGTAACGTACAAAAGACTGGCATGAGATGTTACCATTCGCTCTCCACGGTTATCGCACTTCAGTGCGCACTTCGACAGGGGCAACTCCGTTCTCTTTAGTCTATGGAATGGAAGCCATCTTACCAGTGGAAGTTCAGATTCCCTCTCTAAGAATTATGAAAGAGGCGGGCTTAGATGAAGATGAACGGATTCAGACTCGACTCGATCAGATAAATTTGATTGAAGAGACTCGCGGCTGTTTGTCATAGGCAGATATACCAGAAGCGCATGATCCAGGGCACTTAACAAAAAGGTCAAGAGACAGGTATATCAAATTGGCGACTTGGTGATCAAGCGTATCATCTCCGCAAGGTGATCCCAGAGGTAAATGGACTCCCACATACGAAGGGCCATTTATGGTTAAGAAGATATTCTCTGGTGGACCATGATACTTGCTACAATGGACGGTGAAGACTTCCCGCAATCCGTGAACGCAAACATAGTCAAAAAATACTACGCATAAAAGAGACCCGCTAGGTCGACGTATCTAGGCAAAAGTAGGGGCATCCCGGCGAACCAAAAGGGTTCGGGCAAAAATTGGGATAAACATATAAAAACATACACCCGGCAAAGTCGAAACCTGAAAAGGCGGCTTGGGCAAAAAAGGGTATCCTGATGGACTGAAAACCTGAAAAGGCGGTCCCAGGCAAAAATTAGGGATTAAAGCGTAAGACTATGTCCCGTTCTCTGTCAGCTTCAACCAAGTTCAAGGGACTGAACAAGCCCAATCACTTCTATCCGACAATAGGTGATGAGATGCTTGAAGACATAATGACGGTAGTGGAATTAGAATCGATAGGACTTTTTCTGCATAGCTTCCCTCTTTGTTTGCGTGACAATTTCCTCTTACTAGGATTTCTGTCTCCCTGTACACGAATTGCCTGTTTACGGGCCCTCTTTCAAAATCAATACAATTTTATTTCCAAATAATGATTTCGTTTTTACTTTTCTGTTTTGTTTGCGTAAACGTCCATTGATTTAACTTGAATTGATATGCATTTGAATATGATCCATGTTTACCAAAAATACATGCCCTAAAATAGAAATGGCGATTACTACCAGACTTCGGATCGAGGAAAGGTCTAACACCAAGCTATTCCAAGGAATCCAATCCGGTGCTAATTCTAATTCCCCAACAAGAACCAACTATTTCCCAGAAGAGATTGGCATCACCAGACAGACTGGTCATCTTTCTATCCCAACACAGGCTCTGTTGGATATTTCCACCTCAGGGCGGAATCGATAGCCTCAGCTAAGAAAGGGTCATCAATACAAATATCTCCACCAGAAAATGAGATTTATTTTCCCAGTAGAGTCCCCTGGAAGAACGTTTCAGAAGCATAGTGCATTCAAGTACATCATTTTCACATCACATACTTGCATACAATGTTGCACATTTATTTCATTCCGCATCATATACATTACATCGTTTCCTTAGCATGCACATGCATACCAGGTTCGCAGGCATAAAACATCTCATGCCATCATGACATAGCATGAAGCTAACTTTATTTTTCAGGTCAATTATCCTCCTGAACAGTCAAAACAAAGGTCCATTCAGACGGGCATCTTTACCTATTACATCAAGTTTAACTATAGTCCCTCAAATACTGCCTAGCGCACGGTATATTCCGAGGTGTAGTCTGATCGCTCGACTGTGTGAGTCGAGAATGGGATACAAACTGCAATGCACAGTTCTATCGCGTAGTTTAAAAAGATATCGATCCCACAGGGACTTATGAAT